>NW_027640658.1:0-116000 GCF_949752795.1 Hyperoodon ampullatus | reverse complement strand
CCCTTTTCATCAAATTGGTCCATGACAATGTCATCACAATGCTCCCTTCCCTTCTCATCACAATGCACCACGCCCTTGTCATCAAAATGCTCCATGACCTTTGTCATCACAAAGCTCCATGACCCTTGGCATCACAATGCTCCATGCCATTGTCATCACGATACTCCATGAAACCTCTCATCACATTGTTCCATGCAATTGTCATCAAAAAGCTCCATGGTGCTTGTCATCAGACTGCTCGATGCCCTTCTCATCACAATGCTGCATGCCCTTGTCATTACAATCCTCCATGACCCATGTATCACTGTGTTCCGTGCCCTTGTCATCACAATGCTCCATGCCCACTCTCATCACAATAATCCATGAAACTTTTCAGACAAATGTTCCATGCCCTTGTCATCACAATGCTCCATTACCCCTGTCATAACAATGCTCCATGACCCCTGCCATCACAACGTTCCACGGCCTTGTCATCACAAGGCTCCATGACCCTTGTCATCACAATGCTCCAAGACCCCTGTAATCACAGTGCTCCATGCCCTTGTCATCACAAAGCTCCATGATGCATATCATCAGAATGCTCCATGCCCTTGCCATCACAATGCTCCATGACCCCTGCCATCACAGTGCTCCATGACCCCTGCCATCAAGATGTTCCATGGCCTTGTCATCACAAGGCTCCATGACCCTTCTCATCACAATGCTCCAAGACCCCTGTAATCACAATGCTCCATGTCCCTTTTTATCTCAATGATCCATGAACCCTGTCATCACAATGCACCATGCCCATCATCATAATGCTTCAGGCTATTGTCATCACAATGAAATCAAAATGCTCCATGACCTCTGTCATAACACTGCTCCAAACCCTTGTGATCACAATAATCCATAACACTTGTCATCACAATGCCCCATGACGCTCGTCATCACAATTATCTATGGTCTTCTCATCACAATGCTCCATGACCTTTGTCATCACAATGCTCAATACACTTGTCATCAAAATGCTCCCAGACACTTGTTCTCTGTATGCTCCTTGAACCCTGTCATGACAAGGCTCCATGCCTTTTTCATCACAATGATCCATGCCTTTTTCATCACAATGCTCCAAGACGCCTGTAATTACAATGCTCCATGCCCTTGTCATCACAAAGCTCAATGACGCATGTCATCAGACTGCTCCTTGGCCTTCTCATCACAATGATCCATGCCCTTGTCATCACAATTTTCCAAGACACTCTAATCACAACGCTCCATGCCCCTTTTCATCAGTATGCTCCATGAGACTTGTCTCACAAGGCTCCATGGTTTTCTCATCACAATGCTCCAGCACCTTGTCATCACAATGCTTCACGACATTGTCATGAAAATTTTCAATGGCCCTTGTCATCATAATGCTCCAAGCCCTAGTCATCACAATGCTCCATTTTATTTGTCATCACAATCCTCCATTACATTTGGCATCACAATGCTCCATGCCATTGTCATCGCAATGGACCATGACATATGTCATCACAATGCTCCCTGACACCTGTCTTCACAATACTCCTTGACCTTCTCATCACAATGCCCCATGCCCTTGTCATCACAATAATCTATTAAACTTGTCAGACCAATGCTCCATGCCCCTGTCATCACAATGCTCCATGCCCTTGTCATCACAATGCTCCATGACCCCTGTCATCACAATGCTCTGTGACTCCAGTCATCACAATGCTTCATAACATTTGTCATCACAGTGGTCCATGCCCACATCATCACAAGGCTCTGTGACCTTTGTAACCACAATACTCCATGAACTTTTCATCACAATTCTCCGTGACCCTTGTCATCACAATGCTCCATGCCTTTGTCAGAACAATGCTCCATGACCATTGTCATCAAAATGTGCCACGTGATTTTCATCACAACGGTCCACAAACTTGTCATTGTAATGCTCCATAAACCTTATAATCACAATGCTCCATGCACTTCTCATCAAAATGCTCTCTCAACAGAGATATCACAATGTTCCATCACTAGTCATCACAATACTCCCTCACCCCTGTAATCACAATGTTCCATGACCCCTGTCATCACAATGCTACATCCCCCTATCATCACAATGTTCCATGACCCCTGACATCACAATGTTCCATAACCCCTGTCATCAAAATGCTCCATGACCCTTTTCATCCCAAAGCTCCATGACCCCTGACATCACAGTGTTCTATAACCCCTGTCATCAAAATGTTCCATTACACTTTTCATCAAATTGCTGCATGACCCTGTCATCAAAATGCTCCCTGCCCTTCTCATCACAATGCACCACGCCCTTGACATCAAAATGCTCCATGACTTTTGTCATCACAAAGCTCCATAACCCTTGGAATCACAATGTTCCATGAACCCTCTCATCACATTGTTCCATGCCCTTGTCATCACAAAGCTCCATGACGCTTGTCAAAACAATGTTCGATGCCCTTCTCATCACAATGCTCCATGCCCTTGTCATTACAATCCTCCATGACCCATGGATCACAGTGTTCCGTGACCTTGTCATCACAATGCTCCATGCCCACTCTCATCACAATAATCCATGAAACGTTTCAGACCAATGCTCCATGCCCTTCTCATCACAATGCTCCATTACACCTGTCATAACAATGCTCCATGACCCCTGCCATCACAATGTTCCACACCATTGTCATCACAAGGCTCCATGACCCTTGTCATCACAATGCTCCAAGACCCCTGTAATCACAATGCTCCATGCCCTTGTCATCACAAAGCTCAATGACGCATGTCATCAGAATGATCCATTGCCTTCTCATCACAATGCTCCTTGCCCTTGTCATCACAATGCTCCAAGACCACTGTAATCACAATGCTCCATGCCCCTTTTCATCTCAATGCTCCATGAACCCTGTCATCACAATGCACCATGCCCATCACCATAATGCTTCAGGCTATTTTCATCACAATGAAATCAAAATGCTCCATGACCTCTGTCATCACAATGCTCCAAACCCTTGTGATCACAATGTTCCATAAAACTTATCACCACAACACACCATGACGCTCATCATCACAATTATCCATGGTCTTCTCATCACAATGCTCCATGAGCATTGTCATCACAATGCTCAATACACTTGTCATCACAATTCTCCGTGACACTTGTCGTCAGTATGCTCCTTGAACCCTGTCATGACAAGGCTCCATGCCTTTTTCATAACAATGATCCATGCCATTTTCATCACAATGCTCCATGCCCTTGTCAGCACAAAGCTCCATGACGCATGTCATCAGAATGCTCCATGGCCTTCTCATCACAATGCTCCATGCCCTTGTCATCACAATGCTCCAAGACCCCTGTAATCACAATGCTCCATGCCCCTTTTCATCAGAATGTTCCATGAGAATTGTCATCACAAGGCTCCATGGACTTCCCATCACAATGCTCCAGGACCTTGTCATCACAGTGCTCAATTCCCTTCTCATTACAATGCTCCATGACCCCTGTCATCACAATACTCCATGAACATTTTCAGCCCAATGCTTCATGACCTTCTCATCACAATGCTCCATGACCCATATCATCACAGTCCTCCATGACCACTGTCATCACAACTCTCCATGACCCCTGACAACACAATGATCCGGGACTCTTGTCATCACAATGCTCCATTCCCATGTCATCACAATGCTCCATGAACATTTTCAGCCCAATGCTCCATGACACTTGTCATCACAATGATCCATGCCCTTGTCATCCCAAAGCTCCATGACCCCTGTAATCACAATGCTCCATGACGCTTATCATCACAGTGCTCCATGACCCTTATCATCACAATTCTCCATGCCTGTGTCATCAAAATCCTACATGACCTTGTCATCACAATGCTCCATGAGCTTGTCATCACAATACTCCATTACCATTTTCATCACAATCCTCCATGAACCTTGGGATCACATGGCTCCATGCCCTTGTCATCACAATGCTCCATGCTCCTTGAAATCAAAATGGTCCATGACCTCTGTCATCACAATGCTCCAACCCCTTGTGATCACAATGTTCCATAACACTTGTCATCACAACACTCCATGATGACTGTCATGACAATACTCCATGCACTTGTCGTCACAATGCTCCATGACCTTTGTCATCACAATTCTCAATACACTTGTCATCACAATGCTCCCTGACACTTGTCGTCAGAATACTCCTTGAACACTGTCATGAAAAGGCTCCATGCATTTTTCATCAGAATGCTCCATGCCCTTTTCATCACAACGCTCCAGGTCATTGTCATCACAATACTCCACAAACTTGTCATCAGAATGCTCCATGATCATTGTCTTCAGAATGCTCCATGACCCCTGTCATCACAATGCTCCATACCCCTTGTCATTACAGTGTTCCATGACGCTCGTCATCACAATTATCCATGGTCTTCTCATCACAATGCTCCACGGTCTTGCCATCACAATGCTCCATGCCTTGGTCATCACGATGCTCCATGTCCCAAGTCATCACAATGCTCCATGACCCCTGTCATCACAATGCTCCATACCCCTTGTCATTACAGTGCTCCATGACGCTCGTCATCACAATTATCCATGGTCTTCTCATCACAATGCTCCACGGTCTTGCCATCACAATGCTCCATGCCCTGGTCATCACAATGCTCTATGTCCCCTGTCATCACAATTCTCCACGTTCTTTGCATCACTATGCTCCATGATACTTCTCATCACAGTGTTACATGTTTTGTCATCACAATTCTCTATGCACTTGTCATCACAATGCTCCATGACCCCTGTCATAGCAAGCTCCATGTGATTGTCATCACAATGCTTCATGAACATGTCATCAAAATTCTCAATGGCCCTTGTTATCACAATGCTCCATGACCCTTGTCATCACAATGCTCCAAGCCCTGGTCATCAAAATGCTCCATTACCTTTGTCATCACAATCCTCCATGACACTTGGCATCACAATGCTACATTCCATTGTCATTGCAATAGACCATGACATATGTCATCACAATGCTCCCTGACACCCTTCTTCACAATACTCCATGACCTTCTGATCACAATGCTCCATGCCCTTGTCATCACAATGCGCCATGCCCACTGTCATCACAATAATCCATTAAACTTGTCAGAAAAATGCTCCATGACCCTGTCATCACAAGGCTCCATGCCCTTTCATCGCAATGCTCTATGACCCCTGTCATCACAATGCTCCGTGACTCCAGTTATCACAATGCTTCATGACCTTTGTCATCACAATGGTCCATGACCTCGTCATCACATGGCTCTGTGACCTTTGTGACCACAACACTCCATGAACATTTCATCACAATGCTCGGTGACCCTTGTCATCACAATGTTCCATGCCTTTGTCAGCACATTACTCCATGACCCATGGCATCACAATGTGCCATGCGCTTGTCATCACAATGCTCCACATCGTTGTCATCACAATGCTCCACAAACCTTGTCATCACAATGCTCCATGCGTTTGTCAGCAGAATGATCCATGACCCATGTCATCACAATGTGCCCTGCGTTTCTCATCACAATGCTCCACAGCCTTGTCATCACAATGCTCCATGCACCTCTCATCAAAATGCTCTCTCACCACTGATATCACAATGTTCCATCACTAGTCAACACAATACTCCCTCCACCCTGTCATCCCAATGTTCCATGACCCTTGTCACAACAATGCTACATGCTCTTATCATCACAATGCTCCATGACCCCTGACATCACAATGTTCCATAACCCCTGTCATCACAATGCTCCATGACCCTTTTCATCACAATGCTCCATGACCCCTAACATCACAATGTTCCATAAACACTGTCATCAAAATGTTCCATGACCCTTTTCATCCAATTGCTCCATGACCCTGTCATCACAATGCTCCCTGCCCTTCTCATCACAATGCACCACGCTCTTGTCATCAAAATGCTCCATGGCCTATGTCATCACAAAGATCCATGACCCTTGGAATCACAATGCTCCATGCCATTGTCATCACAAAGCTCCATGAAACCTCTCATCACATTGCTCCATGCCGTTGTCATCACAAAGCTCCATGACGCTTGTCATCACAATGCTCCATGCCCTTGTCATTGCAATCCTCCGTAACACATGTATCACTGTGTTCCGTGTCCTTGTCATCACAATGCTCCATGCTCACTCTCATCACAATAATCCATGAAACTTTTCAGACCAATGCTCCATGCCCTTGTCATCACAATGCTCCATTACACCTGTCATAACAATGCTCCATGACCCCTTCCATCACAATGATCTACGGCCTTGTCATCACAAGAATCCATGGCCCTTGTCATCACAATGCTCCAAGACCCATGTAATCACAATGCTACATGCCCATGTCATCACAAAGCTCCCTGACGCATGTCATCAGAATGCTCCATGGCCTTCTCATCACAATACTCCATGACCTTGTCATCACAATGCTCCAAGACCCTTGTTATTACAATGATCCATGCCTCTTTGCATCTCAATGCTCCATGAACCCTGTCATCACAATGCACCATGCCCATCATCATAATGCTTCATGCTATTGTCATCACAATGAAATCAAAATTCTCCATGACCTCTCTCATCACAATGCTCCAAACCCTTGTGATCACAATGTTCCATAACACTTGTCATCACAACGCCCCATGACGCTGGTCATCACAGTTATCCATGGACTTCTCATCAGAATGTTCCATGACCTTTGTCATCACAATTCTCAATGCAGTTGTCATCACAATGCTCCCTGATACTTGTCATCAGTATGCTCATTGAACCCTGTCATGACAAGTCTCCATGCCTTTTTCATCACAATGATCCATGCCCTTTCCATCACAATGCTCCATGCCATTGTCATCACAATACTCCACAAGCTTGTCATCAGAATGCTCCGTGACACTTTTCATCTCAATGATCCATGACCCCTGTCATCACAATGCTCCATGACACCTGTCATCACAATGCTCCATACCCCTTGTCATTACAGTGCTCCATGATGTTCGTCATCACAATTATCCATGGTCTTCTCATCACAGTGCTCCACGGTCTTGCCATCACAATGCTCCATGCCCTGGTCATCACAATGCTCCATGTCCCCAGTCATCACAATGCTCCATGACCCCTGTCATCACAATGCTCTATACCGCTTGTCATTACAGTGCTCCATGACACTCGTAATCACAATTGTCCATGGTCTTCTCATCACAATGCTCCACGACCTTGTCATGAAAATGCTCCATGACCCTTGTCATCACAGTGCTCCATGACCACTGTCATAACAATGCTCCATGACCTCTGTCATCACAAGGCTCCATACCACTTGTCATTACAGTGCTCCATGACGCTCCTCATCACAATTATCCATGGTCTTCTCATCACAATGCTCCACGGTCTTGCCATCACAGTGCTCCATGCCTTGGGCATCACAATGCTCCATGTCCGCGGTCATCACAATGTTCCATGACCACTGTCATCACAATGCTCTATACCCCTTGTCATTACAGTGCTCCATGACACTCGTCATCACAATTATCCATGATCTTCTCATCACAGTGCTCCACGTCCTTGCCATCACAAGGCTCCATGCCCTGGTCATCACAATGCTCCATGTCCCCAGTCATCACAATGCTCCATGTCCCCGGTCATCACAATGCTCCATGACCACTGTCATCACAATGCTCTATACCCCTTGTCATTACAGTGTTCCATGACGCTCGTCATCACAATTATCTATGGTCTTCTCATCACAGTGCTCCACGGTCTTGCAATCACAATGCTCCATGCCCTGGTCATCACAATGCTCCATGTCCCCTTTCATCACAATTCTCCACGTTCTTGGCATCACTATGCTCCATGATACTTCTCATCACAGTGTTACATGTTTTGTCATCACAATTCTCTATGCACTTGTCATCGCAATGCTCCATGATCCCTGTCATAGCAAGCTCCATGTGATTGTCATCACAATGCTTCATGAACATGTCATCAAAATTCTCAATGGCCCTTGTCATCACAATGCTCCAAGCCCTTGTCATCAAAATGCTCCATTACCCTTGTCATCACAATCCTCCATGACACTTGGCATCACAATGCTACATTCCATTGTCATTGCAATAGACCATGACATATGTCATCACAATGCTCCCTGACACCCTTCTTCACAATACTCCATGACCTTCTGATCACAATGCTCCATGCCCTTGTCATCACAATGCACCATGCCCACTGTCATCACAATAATCCATGAAACTTGTCAGAAAAATGCTCCATGACCCTGTCATCACAATGCTCCATGCCCTTTCATCACAATGCTCTATGACCCCTGTCATCACAATGCTCCGTGACTCCAGTCATCACAATGCTTCATGACCTTTTTCATAACAATGGTCCATGACCTCGTCATCACAAGGCTCTGTGACCTTTGTGACCACAACACTCCATGAACATTTCATCACAATGCTCGGTGACCCTTGTCATCACAATGCTCCATGCCTTTGTCAGCACATTACTCCATGACACATGGCATCAAATGTGCCATGCGCTTGTCATCACAATGCTCCACATCGTTGTCATCACAATGCTCTATAAACCTTGTCATCACAATGCTCCATAAACCTTGTCATCACAATGCTCCATGCGTTTGTCAGCACAATGTTCCATGACCCATGTCATCACAATGTGCCCTGCGTTTCTCATCACAATGCTCCACAGCCTTGTCATCACAATGTTCCATGCACCTCTCATCAAAATGCTCTCTCACCACTGATATCACAATGTTCCATCACTAGTCAACACAATACTCCCTCCACCCTGTCATCCCAATGTTCCATGACCCTTGTCACAACAATGCTACATGCTCTTATCATCACAATGCTACATGACCCCTGACATCACAATGTTCCATAACCCCTGTCATCACAAAGCTCCATGACCCTTGGAATCACAATGCTCCATGCCATTGTCATCACAAAGCTCCATGAAACCTCTCATCACATTGCTCCATGCCGTTGTCATCACAAAGCTCCATGACGCTTGTCATCACAATGCTCCATGCCCTTGTCATTGCAATCCTCCATGACACATGTATCACTGTGTTCCGTGCCCTTGTCATCACAATGCTCCATGCTCACTCTCATCACAATAATCCATGAAACTTTTCAGACCAATGCTCCATGCCCTTGTCATCACAATGCTCCATTACACCTGTCATAACAATGATCCATGACCCCTGCCATCACAATGTTCTACGGCCTTGTCATCACAAGAATCCATGGCCCTTGTCATCACAATGCTCCAAGACCCCTGTAATCACAATGCTCCATGCCCATGTCATCACAAAGCTCCCTGACGCATGTCATCAGAATGCTTCATGGCCTTCTCATCACAATACTCCATGCCCTTGTCATCACAATGCTCCAAGACCCTTGTTATTACAATGATCCATGCCTCTTTGCATCTCAATGCTCCATGAACCCTGTCATCACAATGCACCATGCCCATCATCATAATGCTTCATGCTATTGTCATCACAATGAAATCAAAATTCTCCATGACCTCTCTCATCACAATGCTCCAAACCCTTGTGATCACAATGTTCCATAACACTTGTCATCACAACGCCCCATGACGCTGGTCATCACAATTATCCATGGACTTCTCATCACAATGCTCCATGACCTTTGTCATCACAATTCTCAATACACTTGTCATCACAATGCTCCCTGACACTTGTCATCAGTATGCTCATTGAACCCTGTCATGACAAGTCTCCATGCCTTTTTCATCACAATGATCCATGCCCTTTTCATTCCAATGCTTTATGCCATTGTCATCACAATACTCCACAAGCTTGTGATCAGAATGCTCCGTGACCCTTGTCATCTCAATGATCCATGACCCCTGTCATCACAATGCTCCATGACACCTGTCATCACAATGCTCGATGCCCCTTGTCATTACAGTGCTCCATGATGTTCGTCATCACAATTATCCATGGTCTTCTCATCACAGTGCTCCACGGTCTTGCCATCACAATGCTCCATGCCCTGGTCATCACAATGCTCCATGTCCCCAGTCATCACAATGCTCCATGACCCCTGTCATCACAATGCTCCATACTGCTTGTCATTACAGTGCTCCATGACACTCGTAATCACAATTGTCCATGGTCTTCTCATCACAATGCTCCACGCCCTTGTCATCAAAATGTTCCATGACCCTTGTCATCACAATGCTCCATGACCACTGTCATAACAATGCTCCATGACCCCTGTCATCACAAGGTTCCATACCACTTGTCATTACAGTGTTCCATGATGCTCCTCATCACAATTATCCATGGTCTTCTCATCACAATGCTCCACGGTCTTGCCATCACAGTGCTCCATGCCTTGGGCATCACAATGCTCCATGTCCCCGGTCATCACAGTGCTCCATGACCACTGTCATCACAATCCTCTATACCCCTTGTCATTACAGTGCTCCATGACACTCGTCATCACAATTATCCATTGTCTTCTCATCACAATGCTCCACGATCTTGCCATCGCAATGCTCCATGCCCTGGTCATCACAATGCTCCATGTCCCCTGTCATCACAATTGTCCACGATCTTGGCATCACTATGCTCCATGACACTTCTCATCACAGTGTTACATGCTTTGTCATCACAATTCTCTATGCACTTGTCATCGCAATGCTCCATGACCCCGTCATAGCAAGCTCCATGTGCTTGTCATCACAATACTCCATGCCCTTGTCGTCACAATTCTCCATGACCTTTGTCATCACAATGCTCCCTGACACTTGTCGTCAGAATGCTCCCTGAAAACTGTCATGAAAAGGCTCCATGTCTTTTTCATCACAATGCCCCATGCCATTTTCATCAAAATGCTCCATGTCATTGTCATCAAAATACTCCACAAGCTTGTCATCAGAATGCTCCATGAAACTTGTCATCACAATGCTCCATGACCCCTGTTATCACAATGCTCCATACCCCTTGTCATTACAGTGCTCCATGACGCTCATCATCACAATTATCCATGGTCTTCTCATCACAATTCTCCACGGTCTTGCCATCACAATACTCCATGCCCTGGTCATTACAATGCTCCATGTCCCCTGTCATCACAATTCTCCACATTCTTGGCATCACTGTGCTCCATGATGCTTTTCATCACAGTGTTACATGCTTTGTCATCACAATTCTCTATGCACTTGTCATCGCAATGCTCCATGATCCCTGTCACAGCAAGCTCCATGTGATTGTCATCACAATGCTTCATGAACATGTCATCAAAATTCTCAATGACCCTTGTTATCACAATGCTCCATGACCCTTGTCATCACAATGCTCCAAGCGCTTGTCATCAAAATGCTCCATTACCTTTGTCATCACAATCCTCCATGACACTTGGCATCACAATGCTCCATTCCATTGTCATCGCAATGGACCATGACATATGTCATCACAATGCTCCCTGACACCCTTCCTCACAATACTCCATGACCTTCTCATCACAATGCTCCATGCTCTTGTCATCACAATGCGCCATGCCCACTGTAATCACAATAATCCCTGAAACTTGTCAAACGAATGCAACATGCCCCTGTCATCACAATGCTCCATGCCCTTTCATCACAATGCTCTATGACCCCTGTCATCACAATGCTCCGTGACTCCAGTCATCACAATGCTTCATGACTTTTGTCATCACAATGGTTCATGCCCTCATCATCACAAGGCTCTGTGACCTTTGTCACCACAGCGCTCCATGAACATTTCATCACAATGCTCGGTGACCCTTGTCATCCCAATGCTCCATGCCTTTGTTAGCACAATACTCCATGACCCATGGCATCACAATGTGCCATGCGCTTGTCATCACAATGCTCCACATCTTTGTCATCACAATGCTCCATAAACCTTGTCATCACACTGCTCCATGCACTTCTCATCAAAATGCTCTCTCACCACTGATATCACAATGTTCCATCACTAGTCAACACAATACTCCCTCATCCCTGTCATCACAATATTCCATGACCCTTGTCACAACAATGCTACATGCCTTTATCATCACAATGCTCCATTCCCCTGACATCACAATGTTCCATAACCCCTGTCATCACAATGCTCCCTGCCCTTCACAACAGAATGCACCACACCCTTGTCATCAAAATGCTCCATGACATTTGTCATCACAAAGCTCAATGACCCTTGTCATCACAATGCTGCATTCCATTGTCATCACAATGCTCCATGAACCCTCTCATCACATTGTTCCATGCCCTTGTCATCACAGGCTCCATGATGCTTTTCATCACAATGCTCGATGCCATTCTTATCACAATGCTCCATGTGCTTCTCATTACAATCCTCCATGACCCATGTATCACAGTGTTCCATGCCCTTGTCATCACAATGCTCCTTGCCCCCTCTCATCACAATAATCCATGAAACTTTTCAGACCAATGCTCCATGCCCTTGTCATCACAATGCTCCATTACCCCTGTCATAACAATGCTCCATGACCCCTGCCATCACAATGTTCCACAGCCTTGTCATCACAAGGCTCCATGACCCTTGTCATCACAATGCTCCAAGACCCCTGTAATCACAATGCTCCATGCCCTTGTCATCACAAAGCTCCATGACGCATGTCAACAGAATGCTCCATGGCCTTCTCATTCACGATGTTCCATGCCTTTGTCATCACAATGCTCCAAGACTCCTGTAATCGCAATGCTCCATGCCCCTTTTCATCTCAATGCTCCATGAACCCTGTCATCACAATGCACCATGCCCATCATCATAATGCTTCAGGCTATTGTCATCACAATGAAACCAAAATGCTCCATGACCTCTGTCATCAAAATGCTCCAAATCCTTGAGATCAATATGTTCCATAACACTTATCATCACAACGCCCCATGACGCTCGTCATCACAATTATCCATGGTCTTCTCATCACAATGCTCCATGACCTTTGTCATCACAATACTCAATACCCTTGTCATCACAATGCTCCCTGACACTTGTTGTCAGTTTGCTCCTTGAACCCTGTCATGACAAGGCTCCATGCCTTTTTCATCACAATGATCCATGCCCTTTTCATCACAGTGCTCCAAGACTGCTGTAATCACAATGCTCCATGTCCTTGTCATCACAAAGCTCCATGATGCATGTCATCAGAATGCTCCATGGCCTTCTCATCCCAATGCTCCATGCCCTTGTCATCACAATGCTCCAAGACCCCTGTAATCACAATGCTCCATGGCACTTTTCATCAGAATGCTCCATGAGACTTGTCATCACAAGGCTCCATGGTCTTCTCATCACGGTGCTCCAGTACCTTGTCATCACAATGCACCATGACCCCTGTCATCACAATGCTCCATGACCACTGTCATCACAACGCTCCATGAACCCTGACAACACGATGATCCGGGACACTTGTCATTAAAATGCTCCATGACCATTGTCATCACAATGATCCATGCGCTTGTCATCCCAATGCTCCATGACCCTTGTAATCACAATGCTCCGTGATGCTTGTCATCACAGTGCTCCATGAACCTTGTCATCATAATGCTCCTTGCCTTTGTCAACAAAATGGTACATAATCTTGTCATCACAATTCTCCATGCGCTTGTCATCACAATCCTCCATGACCATTGGGATCACATTGCTTCATGCCCTTGCCATCTCTCTCTTGCCTTTCTGTGTTTTACAGATATTCAGATGTCCCTTTTGACCGGTGGTAAGTGACAATTCTTTGTAGTGTGGATTTGTATTGCGCGCTTGCTTGATTGGCCAAAAAGGGCGTATGCGTTTTCTTCTGAATATATTCAGGAGAAAAGGCATACGCCCTTTTTGGCCAAGTGCATCTCTGTCCAAGTTGGGGTGCTTTTCCTGTGCTTTAAAGGCGATTCCAATTTACCTCTTGAAATATGTTTTGTGCAATTCTGCCACATTTTCAAGTCCGCTTCATTGCCTTCCCTCAACAGGTTTTTGGAAGAGAGTAGTCCTTTATAAGTCTGCAGGTTTGTGAATTGCTGTGCCCCTGAGCTCCAATTTTCAAATCCCATCTTTGTGATCTGGCCGCAAATCCACAATTTTGCTTCAGGACCTATACTGGTTCCAGGGGTCGCTATATTGGATCCCTGTGGGTGGTTGAGGCTTTGGTTAATTCTTCTTCCTGCCGGGAACTTAGAGTGACATGTGACCTTCCAAATGTCTACATCTACTCTCTGATTGGTTCTCCCTCTTCCCTTTCATCCTCTGCACAATTAGCAAACTGTGCGAACCAGGAGGTTATAGGGGCTGACTCTCCTAAGTTGGGAGATTGATAGTAAAGCAGTTGGAATGCCAAAGTGGAGCACAAGGAGAGGAAAAATTAGGAGAGTTTTAGAAACCTTTCGCCATCACAGGGTGTCCATTTTCTAGGTTTCCCATACATGTTATAATTGTAGTGATATTCCCTTCTACCTGGAGATTTGGGACACATGGAATGGTGGCATGCATTACTACTTTAAAAGGTCTGCATTTTCTCTCCCAATCTCACCAGACCTCTCAGTCCCAAGTGTCCAGCCTTATGTCTCATCCAGCTGTCTTTGCAGATAGGGTCATTCCAGGTTTCATCAGAAACCCTGAAGGAATTGTGTAAGAATTTCACTGTTTTTTGGGGTTTTTTTGAAATTCATTTTTATAATGGGGTTGAACTGATTTTCACTGACGTGTTTATGCCAGTCTAGATACAATTGATTCCCTTACGGAGACATATCAATATATAGGTTATAAGATTCTTAGTAGTCAGATATATTCCTCTGTGGGGCATAGGGGTGTTGAGTCCCATTCACTGAGGAAGGTGTAGGTCTTGTCTATTCTGTATTTGGTTTATGGAATGGTACCTGTGCTAATATCAAACTCTGGTTTTATGCATCACCCCACCTCTCCTTTGCCCTGAAGCAGGCATAAGAGATTTTTGCTAAATGTGAGACTCTGTTCTCTTTCCTAATTCAGTTCATGTGTTGTGATATTGACATTCCCTCTATAAGTGATATCTTATGATAAGATTCTTTTTCTGTGTGACTAATTTCCCTTAAAATCATCATACGTAAATCCACTCATTATGCTGCTACTGGCCTTATATACATTGATTTCATGTCTGAGTGATATTCCGTTGTACAAAATTACCACAAGTTCTTTATGCATTTCTCTTTTTCCTGGGATATTTTAGGTGTACCAAAGTTGAGGTTCTTGTATGCAGAGCAGCCCTAAACTTTGGGGTGCCTGTGTCTTATTGACATTTAGTCTTCCCAAGTTATATGTCCATGAGTTGAAGTCCCCTTGCTCCGGGGCTTTGTATTTTCGATGTTTTAAAAACAGCATACACTTCTTCAGAGTGGCTCTTGGATATTTATACCCCACCCATCAGCGTGACTAGGCTCCCTGTTTTCCATGGCCTCTCCTGCATTTCTGGTTTGTACACATTTTTTGGATGGCCTTTCTGAGCAGTGGAAATTGAGACTTCTTTGTTGTGCGGATTTGCATTTCCCTCTTGCTTGGTTGGGCAAAAACTCTGCATGTGTTTTTTTCCTGAAGATGTTCACGAAAAAAACGCATACACCCTTTTGCCCAACCGCATCATTTTAGAAATTCTGCTGCTTTTCATATGCTTTAAATGTGAGTACAATCTACCTTTTGAAATCTGTTTCCTGCAATTCTGCCTCTCATTCAGATCCTCTTCGTTACCTTACCTGAATATATTTTTGGATGTTGGTTATCATTTATATCTTTGCAGGTCTTTGAATTGTCTGCTCCTGAGCTCCATTTTGCAACTCGCTTTTTTTGTGAGCTGGCCTCCAAACCATTGGATTACTTCTGGCCCTATTCTGGTTCTGGGGAGGCAGGCTGAGCCTTTGGTTAATTCTTCTTCCTAATGGGAAATTAGAGTGACATGTGCCTGTCAAAACTCCTACAGCTAATCTCTCATTGGTTCCCCCGCTTCCCATTTATCCTCTGCACAAATTGCAAACTGTGTGAAACAGGAGGTTAAAGGTGCTGATTCTCCAAGTGGGGAGATTGTTAGTAATGTGGCTGGAATGGCGAACCCCAGCAGCAGGAGATCAAAAATGAGGTGCATTTTAGACACCTTTCCTGAGCACACGGTGTACATTCATCTCGGTTTCCCAGGCATGTTTTCGCTGTCAGAAGATTCCCTTGAACCTGCAGATTTGGGACCCATGGAATTGGTACCAGGCAGTATTACTTTAAAAGGTCTGCATTTCCTCACCCAGCCTCTCTAACATCTCTTAGCGTGCATAGCTTCCAGCCTTATATAATCATCCTGCTGTGGGTCTACATGTGTTCAATCCATGTTACATCGTAGCCCTTCAACAAAAGTTGTAAGAATTTTTGTCTGTCTCACTGTTTTTATAAATAGTTTTAAATTTATTTTTATATTGGTTACAGCTGATTTTCAAAGCTCTGTTTTTTGCTGCTGTACATCCACTTGATTCATGTACTGTGAGACAACAATAAATTCTTTTTCAGATGCTTACCAGTCATATGTATTATTTTCTAGTGACTTGAGTGGGCTGAGTGCAGTTCTTTGAGGTACCGTGTAGGCCTTGTCAGTTATTCAATTTGGTACTTGGAATGGTATCTTTGCTAATTTCAACCTCTTGCATAATACCTCACCATTCCCCACCTTTCCCATTTAGCAGCCTTATGTCTATTTTCTACATATTTGACTATGTTTCTGTTTTGTAATTTATTTCATGTGTAGCCATTTTTGATTGCACCTTTAAGTGACATCTTATGATATGTGTCTTTTTCTTTCTGACATATGTCACTTAGAATGATCGTATGTAACTCCTCCAGAGTTGTTACAACTGGCCTTATTTCATTGATTTCTGGATGAGTAATATTCCAGTCTACATAAGTACCCCATCTCTTTTATCTATTTTATCCTTCCAGGGACATTTAGGTTATATCCAAGTTGAGGCCCTTTTTAACAGAGAGGTGGTAAACGTTCGGGTGCCTGTTTTCTGTCGATTTTTGTTTTTCCCAAGGTACACGCCCATGAGTGCAAGTGCCCTATGCTCTGTAGCTCATTTTTTAGATGTTTTAGCAAACACAATACACTTCTCCAGAGTGGCCGTTGGCAAATTACATTTCCACTATCAGCCTCACAGGGCTCCCTTTTCTCCTCGCCCTGTCCTGCATTTCTGGTGTTTACACTTTATGTGGATGGCCCTTCTGACTGATGTGAAGTGAGACATTTTGTGATATTGATTTCCAGTGCCCACCTGTTTGGTTGGATAAAAAGTGTGTATGGCCTTTACTTGAATATATTCAGAAAAAATGCATACACCCTTTTTGGCCAACTGCATCATTGGCGATGTTCAGCCCCTTTTCTTGTGCTTTAATGGGGAGTCCTTTCTACCTCTTCAAATCTGTTTCCTGCCACTCTCCCTTGCTTACAAGTCCTTTTCTGTGACTTACCTCAAGACATTTTTCGACGATAGATATTTTCAACTCTGCAGTTTCATGAATTTTAGTGCCCCTGAGTTCCATTTTTCAACTTGTGTTTTTGGAAACTGGACACAAAACAGCGGGATTTCCTCTAGCCCTATTCTCTTTCCATGGGCAATTCTAGCCTTTGATGAATTTGTGTTCTGGATTGGAAATTAGAGTGGCATGTGCCTGTCCGAACACCTAAGACTTGTCTCTAAATTTTTCTCATCCTTCCGCTTCATCCTCTGGACAAATTCCAAACTGTGTGCAACAGGATGTTGACGGTGCTGATATCCCCAAGTGAGGAGATTGTTAGGAAAGATGCTGGAGGGTTGAACCCGAGCACCAGGCGATGAGGAGATGAGGTGCCTTTTCCAAACTCTTTCCGATCAAATGGTGTACCATCCTCTAGGTGTGACAGGCATGATTTAGCTGTAGGAAGGGTCCCGTGCATGTAAGGAGAACACCAGGGATTTTTCCAAATCAGTGCCTCCCCGAACCCCAAACTGGGGAATTTTTAAGCTACGGCTACACGTATGTCCTTTAAGGGCCTTGGGAAATAGGCAGAGCCCAAACTTTAGATGACTGAAATCTTCAGGGTCAGAAGCGCTCACCATCGGCCTTGCTTAGGTTACATTTTATCTGTCATTGATAGATGATGTCAATAAAAATATCTATTCTTTTTCAGATTATTTCCCCTTATAGGTTATTGCAAAATATTCAGTGTAGTTCCCTGTGCTATACAGTAGTTCCTTGTTGATGATCTCTTTTATACATAGCAGTGTGTATGTGTTAATCGCAAACTGTTAATTTATCCCTTCTCCTACCTTTCCCCTTTGGTAATAATAAATTATAAGATTTTATACTTCTCAGAAATGGGGGAGCTGAAAGAGAGGTATCATTTTCAATGGAAAAGCATTCAAAACAAGATTGAAGCTTCAGCCAAGAGTATTCGATGTACATCCATGGAAATAAATCACTTCATTTCTCTAATGTTGACCTGACAAATAAGACAGACGTCTTCACTGAACTTGCTTATAGGAAAGTGATGGAAATATCAAATGTAAGTCTTAGAAACATCTTATTTTACCCGAGCATTATACACTGCTCTATGTTAACTACAGTTTGGCTCACACATCTGTTCATTGAAGTTACAATGTTCTCAATTTCTGTTACTGATCCTCCAGAGTGGACCCCAACAGGAGTCCCCGTGCCCAGTGTCATTGGAGCCAACAGATCAAGACTGAGTTTGGTTCAGAAGCAAAGGAAACAGTATTTTGAAAACAGAATGGAGAGGTGAGAGCGTGCACTCCCCCATGGGCTGTGGGCTGGGCTGCTGTGTAGGGTCCCCGGCAGCATCAGTGGGAGGGAGGGGATGGAGCTCTCGAGGGCTGCGTTGGCTGCAGCTCAGGCTCTATGCCGCGGAGTCTGCATGGGACCCCGCTAGCTGAGGTGTCGACCCAGCAATTCTGCACTAGGAAATCGGGTCTGAAGTGCCGGGTGTGGGACCTCTGTATGCGGAACCCTAGGAGCACGTGAAATTAGACAAAGCACAATGGAAAAACAGGTTAGACTTTATTTAATTGCCCAGATTCTCTTTTTATCTCCCAGGAATTTTTAATGAACGTTGCCGGAGACGAACACCTCCTCTGCTTTTTGTTCCGTTCCTTATTCTTGGGGTGTTGAGGGTGCAGACCCCTCTTTTGTAACTGCTTCATGCTGTGGTGGGAGCCCTGATACATGGGGGGAGGGGCAAAACGTCTCCCCACCAGCCTCCTGGTGAGGTTGATTGTCCCAAGGCCTCCTGCCTCACTTCTCGTCCGCCTGAGCACCAGCATTGGAAGTGTTACAGATTCTAATGACCTATAAGGGTCCAGGAAAGAGAGGCACAGAGATGCTGCGGTGGCAGGTTTCACCCCACCCCACATATGTTCGGCAACCTTAGGCTGACAGTTTTTGCCAGACTAGATGCTCTGACCAGTAGTCTGTGCTTTCTTTAATTAGGTCCCTGAATTAATGTACAAACAGCACCATGTGTCAGAGCCCTGCCCGCACAACTCCCAGACAGTCCAGGGTCAGTGGTGATCCAGGACCATGACGTCCACTGAGTCAATGGCCTTTAGAAGTAGCCAGCAGTCCAGCCGGTCATATTGGCCACCATCACCGCGGTGTCTGTAGGGTTTTCTATGGTGAAAGCGTGATATACGTTTCCCCCGCCAAGCTTATTAGCTCCCCTCTGGGTGCAGTAAGTCCTGCAAGCAGTAGTCTGCTCTTTCGGGGCACAGTCTTGTCGTTTTCTGAGAGAAACTCCAGGTCAAGTGATGGTCACACGAGTCATCTTGGGGTCCCGTTGCCCCCGTTTATCTCTCTGGAGGTTGGAGTTGGAGGGCCTCCTCACTCGAGGTCAGTGTGTCCACAGAGCGACCCCTGCAACTTCAGGGCATGATGGGTGGTTAGGATCACCACGTGGGGTCCTTTTCCCTTAGGAGGGAGCTGGCCTTGCGGGCTGCTGATTTCCAGCTTTTTAGATACCCCAGTATCCTGGCCTGATGAGTCGGTGGGCAAAGCCCTTGGTGACCATAGTTTATCATACCTGAAGGGCATTCTTGTGTTGCTCCATTTCAAGTGGTCCCAGTTTTTGCACTAAGGCTCCAAGGGTGATTAACCTTTGACCGGGTATGTAAAGGTCAAAGGGTTTAGCTAAATTAGGGAGTTCCTGGGCAAGGGTCTGTATTGACTGCTCTTTCCATTCTTGAAAGGCTGCTTCTGGATTCTATTCAAAAGGATCATCATCTTTTCGTGTCAGTGTTTCATGTAGAGGCCCAGCTATTAGACTGTAGTTAGGGATCCAGATGCAGAAAACCTTGGCCTCCCCAGGAACCCCTAAGCTGTCTTCTAGTTTTAGAAGAGGTAAGGCTGCAAATGGCTTCTTCCCTATCCTGGGATGCGTTTCTCCGAATATCTGTGAGAATGAAGCCCAGGCATGTCACCTTAGCCTGGGATATTTGAGCGTTTTTCTTGGACACCTTCTATCCTATCTTGGCTAGGTAGTTCAGAGGCGTCTTTAGTAGGCCTGGCGATCAGAATGTCATCTGCATATTGAAGGAGGGTTCCCTTTTACAGAGGTTGAACTTTTAGGTCTTTAGAGGACATTTCCCCAATGATGGTGTGGGGATTTTTGAACCATTGGGGCAGGACGGCCCAGCATTATTGCTTTTGTTGCATGTTGTGTCCTGCCACTCACAAGCCAAAAATTCTTGTGACTCTGAGATGAATGGAATACAGAAGAAGGCATCATTGAAGTCTAATACAGAATGCCATGGCCTGGTGGAACGTAGAATGACCAGCAGGGAGTAGGAAATAGGAGCTACTGGATGTATATCCTCAGTGGCTTCACTGACTGTCCTGATATCCTTTACCAAGTCTCCAGCAGCCCATGGGGCTCTCGTGGTCAGGCCAATCCCAGGATATGGAGCTCACCTGGGCTGCACCCCTACCCCACAGCCCACGGGGCTCTCGTGGTCAAGTCCCTCCCAGGGTATGGAGCACACCTCTGCAGCTACCCAGCAGCACATGGGGCTCTCCTACTCAGGCCCTTCCCAGGATACGGAGCTCCCCTGGGCAGGTACCCCAGCAGGGCTGGACACACAGGAACTGTGCACATAGCCCACATTGCAGAGAAACCCCAGCTCACCTGTCGCTCACAGCTGACACAGAATACCTCAGAGCAGGACTTGAACTAACAAACAGCAGCTCTGACAGGTCTGTGACCATGGCTATCACTCTCTGCAGGCTCTTTCTGCCTGGTCTTCCAGACACTTCCACTGCAGCCAGGGCACCAGGCCTCTGTCTCCACTCACCATCACTCCTCTCCCTGACTCCTGGGTTCCTCTCATTAGGATAGTGTCTTCTTGAAGTTGTTTTCCACTCATGGACCACATAAAATGATAAGAAAACAAGCCGAAGCTGCAGCCCCTTGTCTATCCTGACTCTCAAGAGCCCACACCTGTTCCTAGGGCCTGGCCCGTTTAGCAAGTTTCATTTTCTGCAACTGTGAGGCCCTGAGGGGTGAGGATTGGCTGATTTTGGTACCCTGAAACTGCCTGCCAGTCCTCCACAGGTGTGCCTGGGTTGAGGGCAATATAAACAGCTCTCCAGTGAGCGAAAGCCCTTGTAGCTGTGACTGACGCCATATTCTCTGCCCCGTAGGCAGTGCCGGGGCTGTGCTGGTGGGAGGGAGTGAGGGGCCGTGGCTTTGTGGGTGGCCCAGTGTGAGTGGGGCTCTGCTGGACTTTCTGCAGGAGTTGCCAGGCTGCCACCTGCTAAAGAAGAGGATGTGTCACCGATACCTGCCGCTGGAATTTCTCCCCAGGCAGAGGTGAGGAAGTAAAAAAGCAGTGGGGGCCGTGGCAGGAGGGGTATCTCAGGCCGGGAAATGGAAAGCTTCCAGAAGAGCATCTGGGGCCAAGACCATCCTGACTGGCCTGCAGGCACCAAGTCGTCCTGTGTGCTGTCGCTGGTGTGGCTCCACAGCCCTTCCTCTAGGCTTGCAAGTTCTTGTACATATTCAGGTGTTTTACCTGGAAAGGGTGGGAATAGTTCAGCTGCAGCAGGACTGGGGCTCAGCTCACGTTTACTCACAGATGCCTTGGAACGGTCCCCCAGCTTTGCAATGAGGACCCTCCTTGCTTGGGGGGTGGGCTGCTGGCTGTATGGGAGATGATTCCCCACCTCTGACCAATTTCAGAATTGTTTACCGCTGGAGCAAGTGCCCTGATAGGGTTTTCCTCTGTCTAACTCGTGGGTTCAGGTTTTTTTTTTCTTTTTTGGTTCAAGTTAGATTTTATTCCTCTTTTATGTATTTATAGATATAAGCATGGAAATAATTCATTCATATAAATACATCTGTGTGAAGGGAAGAACTTTTTTTCTGTTTTATTTTTAAATTTTATTTTTTAAAATTTTGAAATTTAATTTTATTTATTTTTTTATACAGCAGGTTATTATTAGTTATGTATTTTATGCATATACATGTATACAGGTCAATCCCAATCTCCCAACTCATCCCAACACCACCTCCCCATGGCTTCCCACACTTGGTGTCCATACGTGTGTTCTCTACCTCTGTGTCTCTATTTCTTCCCTGCAAACCAGTTCATCTGTTCCATTTTTCTAGGTTCCACGTATATTCATTAATATACAATATTTGTTTGTCTCTTTCTGACTTACTTCATTCTGTATGACAGTCTCTAGATCCATTGACGTCTCTACAAATGACCCAGTTTCATTCCTTCTTATGGCTGAGTAATATTCCATTTTATATATGTACCACATCTTTATCCATTCGTCTTTCTGTGGGTATTTAGGTTGCTTCCATTACCTGGCTATCGTAAATAGTGCTGAAATGAGCATTGTGGTGAATGTGCCTTTTTGATTTATGGTTTTCTCTGGGTATATGCCCAGAAGTGGGATTGCTGGATCATATGGTAATTCTATTTCTAGTTTTTTTAAGGAAACTCCATACTGTTCTCCATCGTGACTGTATCAATTTACATTTCCACCACTAGTGGAAGAGGGATCCTTTTGTCCACACCCTCCCCAGAATTCGTTGTTTGTAAATTTCTGATGCTGCTGATTCTAACAGGTGTGAGGTGATACCTCATTGTAGTTTTGATTTGCATTTCTCTAATAATTAGTGATGTTGAGCAGCTTTTCATGTGCGTCTTGGCCATCTCTGTGTCTTATTTGAAGAAACGTCTCTTTAGATCTTCTGCCCATTTTTGTATTGGGTTGTTTGTTTTTTTAATATTAAGCTGCATGAGCTCTTTATATATATTGGAGATTAAACCTTTGTCCATTGATTCGTTTGCAAATATTTTCGCCCATTCTGAGGGATGCCTTATTCCATTCCCTTTTTTTTAACAAAAACAGAAAGAAAGAAAAAGAAGCAGAACACTAATGTGTGTAAAATAAGCCTTTTGAAACTGTCGTTTTGAAATATGGACGTCCTTTGAATTTTTTGGTCGATATATGAACCCAGGATTTGTTTTCAGGGCAGGTGTCATTTACAGGCCTGCAATGATTTTGAATATCAACTGACCATTAGCGCTGGGATTAAAGCTGCTGTTGTGTGAAACGGCCACAAGGTGGCAGCAGTTCTCCCTTACCAAATCTGGTTACTGGGGCAACAGAGCCTCAATGGAAGTCGTGTTCTAGATTGGAATTTAGAATGCAATGTGCCAGGAGAAAGCCCCTCAAGTTTGTCTCACTACTTGTTCGTGTTTTTAATTTAATTTTTTATTTTTTATTACAGCAAATTTTTTTTTCTCTTTATTTTTATTTTTATTTATTTATTTATTTTTTTATTAGTTTCTGCTTTATAACAAAGTGAATCAGTCATACATACACATCTGTTCCCACATCCCTTCCCTATTGCGTCTCCCTCCCTCCCACCCTCCCCATCCCACCCCTCCAGGCGGTCACAAAGCACCGAGCTGATCTCCCTGTGCTCTGCGGCTGCTTCCCACTATCTATCTACATTACGTTTGGTAGTGTATATATGTCCATGCCTCTCTTTCGCTTTGTCACAGCTTACCCTTCACCCTCCCCATATCCTCAAGTCCATTCTCAAGTAGGTCTGTGTCTTTATTCCCATTTTACCCCTAGGTTCTTCATGACATTTTTTTTTTTTAAATTCCATATATATGTGTTAGCATACGGTATTTGTCTTTCTCTTTCTGACTTACTTCACTCTGTATGACGGACTCTAGGTCTATCCACCTCATTACAAATAGCTCAGTTTCATTCCTTTTTATGGCTGAGTAATATTCCATTGTATATATGTGCCACATCTTCTTTATCCATTCATCCGATGATGGACACTTAGGTTGTTTCCAGCTCCGGGCTATTGTGAATAGAGCTGCAATGAACATTTTGGTACATGTCTCTTTTTGAATTATGGTTTTCTCAGGGTATATGCCTAGTAGTGGGATTGCTGGGTCATATGGTAGTTCTATTTTTAGTTTTTTAAGGAACCTCCATACTGTTCTCCATAGTGGCTGTACCAATTCACATTCCCACCAGCAGTGCAAGAGTGTTCCCTTTTCTCCACACCCTCTCCAGCATTTATTGTTTCTAGATTTCTTGATGATGGCCATTCTGACTGGTGTGAGATGATATCTCATTGTAGTTTTGATTTGCATTTCTCTAATGATTAATGATGTTGAGCATTCTTTCATGTGTTTGTTGGCAGTCTGTATATCTTCTTTGGAGAAATGCCTATTTAAGTCTTCTGCCCATTTTTGGATTGGGTTGTTTGTTTTTTTGCTATTGAGCTGCATGAGCTGTTTATAAATTTTGGAGATTAATCCTTTGTCAGTTGCTTCATTTGCAAATATTTTCTCCCATTCTGAGGGTTGTCTTTTGGTCTTGTTTATGGTTTCCTTTGCTGTGCAAAAGCTTTGAAGTTTCATTAGGTCCCATTTGTTTATCTTTGTTTTTAGTTCCATTTCTCTAGGAGGTGGGTCCAAAAGGATCTTGCTGTGATTTATGTCATAGAGTGTTCTACCTATGTTTTCCTCTAAGAGTTTGATAGTTTCTGGCCTTACATTTAGGTCTTTAATCCATTTTGAGCTTATTTTTGTGTATGGTGTTAGGGAATGATCTAATCTCATACTTTTACATGTCCCTGTCCAGTTTTCCCAGCACCACTTATTGAAGAGGCTGTCCTTTCTCCACTGTACATTCCTGCCTCCTTTATCAAAGATAAGTTGGCCATATGTGCGTGGGTTTATCTCTGGGCTTTCTATCCTGATCCACTGATCTATCTTTCTGTTTTTATGCCAGTACCACACTGTCTTAATTACTGTAGCTTTGTAGTATAGTCTGAAGTCAGGGAGCCTGATTCCTCCAGCTCCGTTTTTCGTTCTCAAGATTGCTTTGGCTATTCGGGGTCTTTTGTTTTTCCAAACAAATTTTGAATTTTTTTGTTCTAGTTCTGTGAAAAATGCCAGTGGTAGTTTGATAGGGATTGCATTGAATCTGTAGATTGCTTTGGGTAGTAGAGTCATTTTCACAATATTGATTCTTCCAATCCAGGAGCATGGTATATCTCTCCATCTATTTGTATCCTCTTTAATTTCTTTCATCAGTGTCTTATAATTTTCTGCATAAAGGTCTTTTGTCTCCTTAGGTAGGTTTATTCCTAGATATTTTATTCTTTTTGTTGCAATGGTAAATGGGAGTGTTTTCTTGATTTCATTTTCAGATTTTTCATCATTAGTGTACAGGAATGCCAGAGATTTCTGTGCATTAATTTTGTATCCTGCTACTTTACCAAATTCATTGATTAGCTCTAGTAGTTTTTCGGTAGCATCTTTAGGATTCTCTATGTATAGTATCATGTCATCTGCAAACAGTGACAGCTTTACTTCTTCTTTTCCAATTTGGATTCCTTTTATTTCCTTTTCTTCTCTGATTGCTGTGGCTAAAACTTCCAAAACTAGGTTGAATAAGAGTGGTGAGAGTGGGCAGCCTTGTCTTCTTCCTGATCTTAGTGGAAATGGTTTCAGTTTTTCACCATTGAGGACAATGTTGGCTGTGGGTTTGTCATATATGGCCTTTATTATGTTGAGGAAAGTTCCCTCTATGCCTACTTTCTGCAGGGTTTTTATCATAAATGGGTGTTGAATTTTGTCGAAAGCTTTCTCTGCATCTATTGAGATGATCATATGGTTTTTCTCCTTCAACTTGTTAATATGGTGTATCACATTGATTGATTTGCGTATATTGAAGAATCCTTGCATTCCTGGAATAAACCCCACTTGATCATGGTGTATGATCCTTTTAATGTGCTGTTGGATTCTGTTTGCTAGTATTTTGTTGAGGATTTTTGCATCTATGTTCATCAGTGATATTGGCCTGTAGTTTTCTTTCTTTGTGACATCCTTGCCTGGTTTTGGTATCAAGGTGATGGTGGCCTCGTAGAATGAGTTTGGGAGTGTTCCTTCCTCTGATATTGTTTGGAAGAGTTTGAGAAGGATGGGTGTTAGCTCTTCTCTAAATGTTTGATAGAATTCGCCTGTGAAGCCATCTGGTCCTGGGCTTTTGTTTGATGGAAGATTTTTAATCACAGTTTCAATTTCAGTGCTTGTGATTGGTCTATTCATATTTTCTATTTCTTCCTGAGTCAGTCTTGGTAGGTTGTGCATTTCTAAGAATTTGTCCATTTCTTCCAGGTTGTCCATTTTATTGGCATAGAGTTGCTTATAGTAATCTCTCATGATCTTTTGTATTTCTGCAGTGTCAGTTGTTACTTCTCCTTTTTCATTTCTAATTCTATTGATTTGAGTCTTCTCCCTTCTTTTCTTGATGAGTCTGGCTAATGGTTTGTCAATTTTGTTTATCTTCTCAAAGAACCAGCTTTTAGTTTGGTTGATCTTTGCTATTGTTTCCTTCATTTCTTTTTCATTTATTTCTGATCTGATCTTTATGATTTCTTTCCTTATGCTAACTTTGGGGGTTTTTTGTTCTTCTTTCTCTAATTGCTTTAGGTGCAGGGTCAGGTTGTTTACTCGAAATGTTTCCTATTTCTTAAGGTGGGATTGTATTGCTATAAACTTCCCCCTTAGAACTGCTTTTGCTGCGTCCCATAGGTTTTGGGTCATCGTGTCTCCATTGTCATTTGTTTCTAGGTATTTTTTAATTTCCTCTTTGATTTCTTCAGTGATCACTTCGTTATTGAGTAGTGTATTGTTTAGCCTCCATGTGTTTGTATTTTTTACAGATCTTTTCCTGTAATTGATGTCTAGTCTCATAGCATTGTGGTCGGAAAAGATACTTGATACAATTTCAATTTTCTTAAATTTACCAAGGCTTGATTTGTGACCCAAGATATGATCTATCCTGGAGAATGTTCCATGAGCACTTGAGAAAAATGAGTATTCGGTTGTTTTTGGATGGAATGTCCTATAAATATCAACTAAGTCCATCTTGTTTAATGTATCATTTAAAGCTTGTGTTTCCTTATTTATTTTCATTTTGGATGATCTGTCCATTGGTGAAAGTGGGGTGTTAAAGTCCCCTACTATGATTGTGTTACTGTCGATTTCCCCTTTTATGGCTGTTAGTATTTGCCTTATGTATTGAGGTGCTCCTATGTTGGGTGCATAAATATTTACAATTGTTATATCTTCTTCTTGGATCGATCCATTTATCGTTATGTAGTGTCCTTCTTTGTCTCTTCTAATAGTCTTTATTTTAAAGTCTATTTTGTCTGATATAAGAATTGCTACTCCAGCTTTCTTTTGATTTCCATTTGCATGGAATATCTTTTTCCATCCCCTTACTTTCAATCTGTATGTGTCTCTAGGTCTGAAGTGGGTCTCTTGTAGACAGCATATATATGGGTCTTGTTTTTGTATCCATTCAGCCACTCTGTGTCTTTTGGTGGGAGCATTTAGTCCATTTACATTTAAGGTAATTATTGATATGTATGTTTCTATTCCCATTTCCTTAATTGCTTTGGGTTCGTTATTGTAGGTATATTCCTTCTGTTGTGTTTCTTGCCTAGAGAAGTTCCTTTAGCATTTGTTGTAAAGCTGGTTTGGTGGTGCTGAACTCTCTCAGCTTTTGCTTGTCTGTAAACGTTTTAATTTCTCCATCAAATCTGAATGAGATCCTTGCTGGGTAGAGTAATCTTGGTTGCAGGTTTCTCTCCTTCATCACTTTAATTATGTCCTGCCACTCCCTTCTGGCTTGTAGAGTTTCTGCTGAGAGATCAGCTGTTATCCTGATGGGGATTCCCTTGTGTGTTATTTGTTGTTTTTCCCTTGCTGCTTTTAATATGATTTCTTTGTGTTTAATTTTTGACAGTTTGATTAATATGTGTCTTGGCGTATTTCTCCTTGGATTTATTCTGTATGGGACTCTCTGTGCCTCCTGGACTTGATTAACTATTTCCTTTCCCATATTAGGGAAGTTTTCAACTATAATCTCTTCAAATATTTTCTCAGTCCCTTTCTTTTTCTCTTCTTCTTCTGGAACCCCTATAATTCGAATGTTGGTGCGTTTAATGCTGTCCCAGAGGTCTCTGAGACTGTCCTCTATTCTTTTCATTCTTTTTTTCTTTATTTTGCTCTGCATCAGTTATTTCCACTATTTTATCTTCCACCTCACTTATCCGTTCTTCTGCCTCAGTTATTCTGCTATTGATCCCATCTAGAGTATTTTTCATTTCATTTATTGTGTTTTTAATCGATGCTTGATTCATCTTTAGTTCTTCTAGGTCCTTGTTAACTGTTACTTGCATTTTGTCTATCTTATTTCCAAGATTTTGGATCATCTTTACTATCATTATTCTGAATTCTTTTTCAGGTAGACTGCCTACTACCTCTTCATTTGTTAGGTCTGGTAGGTTTTTATCTTGCTCCTTCACCTGCTGTGTGTTTTTCTGCTTTCTCATTTTGCTTATGTTACTGTGTTTGGGGTCTCCTTTTTGCAGGCTGCAGATTCGTAGTTCCCGTTGTTTTTGGTATCTGTCCCCCGTGGCTAAGGTTGTTTCAGTAGGTTGTGTAGGCTTCCTGGTGGGGGGGACTAATGCCTGTGTTCTGGTGGTTGAGGCTCGATCTTGTCTTTCTGGTGGACAGGTCCACGTCTGGTGGTGTGTTTTGGGGTGCCTGTGGCCTTATTATGTTTTTAGGTAGTCTCTCTGCTAATGGGTGGGGTTGTGTTCCTGCCTTGCTAGTTGCTTTGCATAGGGTGACCAGCACTGTAGTTTGCTGGTCGTTGACTGAAGCTGGGTGCTGGTGTTGAGATGGAGATCCCTGGGAGATTTTCGCTGCTTGATATAATGTGGAGCTGGGAGGTCTCTTGTGGACCCGTGTCCTGAGGTTGGCTCCCCCACTTCAGAGGCACAGCACTGACTCCTGGCTGCAGCACCACGAGCCCAGGTATGTGGGGAGTTTCTTGCCTTTTGGGGGGTCTGAGGTCTTCTGTCAGCGTTCAGTAGGTGTTCTGTTGGAGTTGTTCCACGTGTAGATGAATTTCTGATGTATCCTGACTTTGGTTCTTCTGTGGCCCTCTTGGTTTAGGTTTTTCAGTAATGAACTTTATCTTTTTACCACCTCTAATGCGCATTTGACTGGAGTCAGCTTATTTCTTGTTTCCAGAGCAGGCTGCCTCTGCTCAACTCTCTTACAACTCAGAGTATCTCTTTCATAGAATAATTTCTGTCTCTTTAGTTTCATTAATCACCTGGTGTCGTTCGCGCCAATAGATGGAGACCAAGTTCGGTTCAGAAGCAAAGGAAAGCCTTGTTCTGTGATCAGAAAATGGAGAGGTGTGAGGGCACGCTCTAGAGCACTTTCTCTCCTTATTACAGCAAATTTGATTACAATGTTTGGCTTGTTGTAGGTGTGGAAGATGTGGTTCTTTTACACATATACATATGTCTGTTCTTCCTGGGATCCTTTTCCCATGTACCTTATGACAGAATGTTGAGTAGTCTTCTCTTGGTATTCTGTAGGTCTTCGGTGATTATATATGTCACCTGTGTTTGTATATGTCTGTTAACCCCAATATCATAATGAAACCAATCCTCACACCTTTCCTTTGGTGAACCATAAGTTTGTTTAATGAATCTGTGATTGCCCTTCTCCGTGGAAATATCTGCCCTGGTATCCATTTTTCGGTCACACCTATAAGAGATATGATATGATATGTGTCTTTCACTTTCTGACTTACTACAATTCACGTGATTACCTCTAGACACACATACGGTGCTGCAAATGGCATTGTGTCCTTTTATTCCTTGGCTTCTATTCTGCCTTAGCGAGGTCCATTTTCAACAATGTGATTCCCTGAGGGCTGAGGATTAGCTGACCTGGGTAGCCTGACCCTGCCGGCCGGCCCTCCCCAGGTGTGCCTGGGTTGAGGTCAATATAAACAGCACTGCAGGCAGCAATAGCCCCTGAAGCTGTGCCTGACTCCATATTCTCTGCCTAGTCAGCAGTCTCGGGGCTGTGCTGGTGGGAGGGAGTCAGGGGTCACGGCTTTGTGGGTGGCCCGGTGTGAGTGGGTCTCTGCTGGACTTTCTGCAGGAGTTGCCAGGCTTCCACTTGTAAAGAAGAGGATGTGTCACCCATACCTTCCGCTGGAATTTCTCTCCGGACAGAGGTGAGGAAGGAAAAAAGCAGTGGGGGCCGGGACAGGTGGGGTATCTCAGGCAGGGCAATGGAAAGCTTCCAGAAGAGCGCCCAGGGCCAGGACCATCCTGGCTGGCCTGCAGGCACCAAGTTGGCCTGCGTGCTGTCGCTGGTGTGGCTCCACGCCCCTTCCTCTAGGCTTTCAAGCCCTTGTACATATTCAGGTGTTTTACCTGGGAAGGGTGGGAAAAGTTCAACAGCAGCTGGCCTGGGGCTCAGCTCACGGTTACTCACAGATGCCTCGGCATGGCCCCCCGCTTTGCAATGAGGACACTCCTTGCGTAGGAGTGGGCAGCTGGCTCTATTGGAGATGATTCCCCACCTCTGACCAATTTCAGAATTGTTTACTGCTAGAGCAAGTGCCCTGATAGGGTTTTCCTCTGTCTAACTCGTGGGTTCAGGTTTTTTTTTTCTTTTTTGGTTCAAGTTAGATTTTATTCCTCTTTTATGTATTTATAGATATAAGCATGGAAATAATTCATTCATATAAATACATCTGTGTGAAGGGAAGAACTTTTTTCTGTTTTATTTTTAAGTTTTATTTTTTAAAATTTTGAAATTTAATTTTATTTATTTTTTTATACAGCAGGTTATTATTAGTTATGTATTTTATGCATATACATGTATACAGGTAAATCCCAATCTCCCAACTCATCCCAACACCACCTCCCCATGGCTTCCCACACTTTGTGTCCATACGTGTGTTCTCTACCTCTGTGTCTCTATTTCTTCCTTTCAAACCAGTTCATCTGTAACATTTTTCTAGGTTCCACATATATGCATTAATATACAATATTTGTTTGTCTATTTCTGACTTACTTCATTCTCTATGACAGTCTCTAGATCCATCGACGTCTCTACAAATGAACCAGTTTCATTCCTTCTTATGGCTGAGTAATATTCCATTTTATATATGTACCACATCTTTATCCATTCGTCTGTCTGTGGGTATTCATGTTGCTTCCATTACCTGGCTATCGTAAATAGTGCTGAAATGAGCATTGTGGTGAATGTGCCTTTTTGATTTATGGTTTTCTCTGGGTATATGCCCAGAAGTGGGATTGCTGGATCATATGGTAATTCTATTACTAGCTTTTTAAAGGAAACTCCATACTGTTCTCCATCGTGACTGTATCAATTTACATTTCTACCAATAGTGGAAGAGGGATCCTTTTGTCCACACCCTCCCCAGAATTCGTTGTTTGTAGATTTTCTGATGATGCCGATTCTAACACGTGTGAGGTGATACCTCATTGTAGTTTTGATTTGCATTTCTCTAATAATTAGTGATGTTGAGCAGCTTTTCATGTGCGTCTTGGCCATCTCTGTGTCTTCTTTGAAGAAACGTCTCTTTAGATCTTCTGCCCATTTTTGTATTGGGTTGTTTGTTCTTTTAATATTAAGCTGCATGAGCTCTTTATATATATTGGAGATTAATCCTTTGTCCATTGATTCGTTTGCAAATATTTTCGCCCATTCTGAGGGATGCTTTTTGCCATTCCCGTTTTTTTAACAAAAACAGAAAGAAAGAAAAAGAAGCAGAACACTAATGTGTGTAAAATATGCCTTTTGAAACTGTCGTTTTGAAATATGGACGTCCTTTGAATTTTTTGGTCGATATATGAACCCAGGATTAGTTTTCAGGGCATGTGTCATTTACAGGCCTGCAATGATTTTGAATATCAACAGACCATTAGCGCCGGAATTAAAGCTGCTGTTCTGTGAAACGGCCACAAGGTGGCAGCAGTTCTCCCTTACCAAATCTCTTTACTAGGGCAACAGAGCCTCAATGGAAGTCGTGTTCTAGATTGGAATTTAGAATGGAATGTGCCAGGAGAAAGCCCCTCAAGTTTGTCTCACTACTTCTTGTTCGTGTTTTTAATTTAATTTTTTATTTTTTATTACAGCAAATTTGATTACAATGTTTGGCTTGTTGTAGGTGTGGAAGATGTGGTTCTTTTACACATATACATATGTCTGTTCTTCTTGGGATCCTTTTCCCATGTACCTTATGACAGCATGTTGAGTAGTCTTCTCTTGGTATTCTGTAGGTCTTTGGTGATTATATATGTCACCTGTGTTTGTATATGTCTGTTAACCCCAATATCATAATGAAACCAACCCTCACACCTTTCCATTGGTGAACCATAAGTTTGTTGAATGAATGTGTGATTGCCCTTCTCCGTGGAAATATCTGTCCTTGTATCCATTTTTCGGTCACACCTATAAGAGATAAGATATCATATGTGTCTTTCACTTTCTTACTTACTTCAAGTCACGTGATTACCTCTAGACACATCTACGGTGCTGCAAATGTCATTGTGTCCTTTTATTCCTTGGCTTCTTTTCTGCGTTAGCGAGGTCCATTTTCAACAATGTGATTCCCTGAGGGATGAGGATTAGCTGACCTGTGTAGCCTGACCCTGCCGGCCTGCCCTCCCCAGGTGTGCCTGGGATGAGGTCAATATAAACAGTGTTGCAGGCAGCAATAGCCACTAAAGCTGTGCCTGACTCCATATTCTCTGCCCCATCAGCAGTCTCGGTGCTGTGCTGGTGGGAGGAAGTGAGGGGCCACAGCTTTGTGGGTGGCCCGTTGTGAGTGGTTCTCTGCTGGACTTTCTCCAGGAGTTGCCAGGCTGCCACCAGTAAACAGGAAGATATGTCACCCATACCTTCCGCTGGAATATCTCTTTGGACAAGGGTGAGGAAGGAAAAAAGCAGTGTTGGCCGGGACAGGAGGGTTATCTCAGGCAGGGCAATGGAAAGCTTTCAGAAGAGCGCCCAAGGCTAGGACCATCATGGCTGGCCTGCAGGCACCAAGTTGGCTTGCGTGCTGTCGCTGGTGTGGCTCCACGGCCCTTCCTCTAGGCTTTCAAGGCCTTGTACATATTCAGGTGTTTTACCTGGGAAGGGTGGGAAAAATTCAACAGCAGCTGGCCTGGGGCTCAGCTCACGGTTACTCACAGATGCCTCGGCATGGCCCGCAGCTTTGCAATGAGAACGCTCCTTGTGTAGGAGTGGGCTGCTGGCTCTATGAGAGATGATTCCCCACCTCTGCCCAATTTCAGAACTGTTTACCGCTGGAGCAAGTGCCCTGATAGGGTTTTCCTGTGTATAACTGGTGGGTTCAGGTTTTTTTTTTTCTTTTTTGGTTCAAGTTAGATTTTATTCCTCTTTTATGTATTTATAGATATAAGCATGGAAATAATTCATTCATATAAATACATCTGTGTGAAGGGAAGAACTTTTTTCTGTTTTATTTTTAAATTTTATTTTTTAAAATTTTGAAATTTTATTTTATTTATTTTTTTATACAGCAGGTTATTATTAGTTATGTATTTTATGCATATACATGTATACAGGTCAATCCCAATCTCCCAACTCATCCCACCACCACCACCCCATGGCTTCCCACACTTGGTGCCCATACATGTGTTCTCTACCTCTGTGTCTCTATTTCTTCCCTGCAAACCAGTTCATCTGTACCATTTTTCTAGGTTACACATATATGCATTAATATACCATATTTGTTTTTCTCTTTCTGACTTACTTCATTCTCTAAGACAGTCTCTAGATCCATCGACGTCTCTACAAATGACCCACTTTCATTCCTTCTTATGGCTGAGTAATATTCCATTTTATATATGTACCACATCTTTATCCATTCGTCTGTCTGTGGGTATTTAGGTTGCTTCCATTACCTGGCTATCGTAAATAGTGCTGAAATGACCCTTGTCGTGAATGTGCCTTTTTGATTTATGGTTTTCTCTGGGTATATGCCCAGAAGTGGGATTGCTGGATCATATGTTAATTGTATTTCTAGGTTTTTAAAGGAAACTGCATACTGTTCTCCATCGTGACTGTATCAATTTACATTTCTACCAATAGTGGAAGAGGGATCCTTTTGTCCACACCCTCCCCAGAATTCGTTGTTTGTAGATTTTCTGATGATGCCGATTCTAACAGGTGTGAGGTGATACCTCACTGTAGTTTTGATTTGCATTTCTCTAATAATTAGTGATGTTGAGCAGCTTTTCATGTGCGTCTTGGCCATCTCTGTGTCTTCTTTGAAGAAACGTCTCTGTAGATCTTCTGCCCATTTTTGTATTGGGTTGTTTGTTTTTTTAATATTAAGCTGCATGAGCTCTTTATATATATTGGAGATTAAACCTTTGTCCATTGATTCGTTTGCAAATATTTTCGCCCATTCTGAGGGATGCTTTTTGCCATTCCCTTTTTTTTAACAAAAACAGAAAGAAAGAAAAAGAAGCAGAACACTAATGTGTGTAAAATATGCCTTTTGAAACTGTCGTTTTGAAATGTGGACGTCCTTTGAATTTTTTGGTCGATATATGAACCCAGGATTTGTTTTCAGGGCAGGTGTCATTTACAGGCCTGCAATGATTTTGAATATCAACTGACCATTAGCGCTGGGATTAAAGCTGCTGTTGTGTGAAACGGCCACAAGGTGGCAGCAGCTCTCCCTTACCAAATCTGGTTACTGGGGCAACAGAGCGTCAATGGAAGTCGTGTTCTAGATTGTAATTTAGAATGGAATGTGCCAGGAGAAAGCCCCTCAAGATTGTCTCACTACTTATTGTTCGTGTTTTTATTTTAATTTTTTTTATTTTTAATTACAGCAAATTTGATTACAATGTTTGGCTAGTTGTAGGTGTGGAAGATGTGGTTCTTTTACACATATACATATGTCAGCTCTTCCTGGGATCCTTTTCCCATGTACCTTATGACAGAATGTTGAGTAGTCTTCTCTTGGTATTCTGTAGGTCTTCGGTGATTATATATGTCACCTGTGTTTGTATATGTCTGTTAACCCCAATATCATAATGAAACCAATCCTCACACCTTTCCATCGGTGAACCATAAGTTTGTTGAATGAATCTGTGATTGCCCTACTCCGTGGAAATATCTGCCCTGGTATCCATTTTTCAGTCACACCTATAAGAGATATGATATGATATGTGTCTTTCACTTTCTGACTTACTACAAGTCACGTGATTACCCGTAGACACACCTACAGGGCTGCAAATGGCATTGTGTCCTTTTATTCCTTGGCTTCTATTCTGCCTTAGCGAGGTCCATTTTCAACAATGTGGTTCCCTGAGGGCTGAGGATTAGCTGACCTGGGTGGCCTGACCCTGCCGGCCGGCCCTCCCCAGGTGGGCCTGGGTTGAGGTCAATATAAACAGCACTGCAGGCAGCAATAGCCCCTGAAGCTGTGCCAGACTCCATATTCTCTGCCCCGTCAGCAGTCTCGGGGCTGTGCTGGTGGGAGGCAGTGAGGGGCCACGGCTTTGTGGGTGGCCCAGTGTGAGTGGGTCTCTGCTGGACTTTCTGCAGGAGTTGCCAGGCTGCCACCTGTAAAGAAGAGGATGTAGCACCCATACATTCCCCTGGAATTTCTCTCCGGACAGAGGTGAAAGGAAAAAATCAGTGGGGGCCGGGACAGGAGGGTTATCTCAGGCAGGGCAATGGAAAGCTTCCAGAAGAGCGCCCAGGGCCAGGACCATCCTGGCTGGCCTGCAAGCACCAAGTTGGCCTGCGTGCTGTTGCTGGTGTGGCTCCACGGCCCTTCCTCTAGGCTTTCAAGCCCTTGTACATATTCAGGTGTTTTACCTTGGAAGGGTGGGAAAAGTTCAAAGGCATCTGGCCTGTGGCTCAGGTCACGGTTACTCCCAGATGCCTCGGAATGGCCCCCACCATTGCAATGAGGACGCTCTTTTCATAGGAGTGGGCTGCTGGCTGTATGGGAGATGATTCCCCACCTCTGACCAATTTCAGAATTGTTTACCGCTGGAGCAAGTGCCCTGATAGGGTTTTCCTCTGTTTAACTGGAGGGTTAAGGTTTTTTTTTTTCTGTTTTGGTTCAAGTTAGATTTTATTCCTCTTTTATGTATTTATAGATATAAGCATGGAAATAATTCATTCATATAAATACATCTGTGTGAAGGGAAGGACTTTTTTCTGTTTTATTTTTAAATTTTATTTTTTAAAATTTTGAAATTTAATTTTATTTATTTTTTTATACAGCAGGTTATTATTAGTTACGTATTTTATGCATATACATGTATACAGGTCAATCCCAATTGCCAACTCATCCCACCACCACCAACCCATGGCTTCCCACACTTGGTGTCCATACGTGTGTTCTCTACCTCTGTGTCTCTATTTCTTCCCTGCAAACCAGTTCATCTGTACCATTTTTCTAGGTTCCACATATATGCATTAATATACAATATTTGTTTTTCTCTTTCTGACTTACTTCATTCTGTATGACAGTCTCTAGATCCATCGACGTCTCTACAAATGACCCACTTTCATTCCTTCTTATGGCTGAGTAATATTCCATTTCATATATGTACCACATCTTTATCCATTCGTCTGTCTGTGGGTATTTAGGTTGCTTCCATTACCTGGCTATCGTAAATAGTGCTGAAATGAGAATTGTGGTGAATGTGCCTTTTTGATTTATGGTTTTCTCTGGGTATATGCCCAGAAGTGGGATTGCTGGATCATATGGTAATTCTATTTCTAGTTTTTTTAAGGAAACTCCATACTGTTCTCCATCGTGACTGTATCAATTTACATTTCCACCACTAGTGGAAGAGGGATCCTTTTTTCCACACCCTCCCCAGAATTCGTTGATTGTAGATTTTCTGATGATGCCGATTCTAACAGGTGTGAGGTGATACCTCATTGTAGTTTTGATTTGCATTTCTCGAATAATTAGTGATGTTGAGCAGCTTTTCATGTGTGTCTTGGCCGTCTCTGTGTCTTCTTTGAAGTAACGTCTCTTTAGATCTTCTGCCCATTTTTGTATTGGGTTGTTTGTTTTTTTAATATTAAGCTGCATGAGCTCTTTATATATATTGGAGATTAATCCTTTGTCCATTGATTAGTTTGCAAAGATTTTCGCCCATTCTGAGGGATGCTTTTTGCCATGCCCGTTTTTTTTAACAAAAACAGAAAGAAAGAAAAAGAAGCAGAACACTAATGTGTTTAAAATATGCCTTTTGAAACTGTCGTTTTGAAATATGGACGTCCTTTGAATTTTTTGGTCGATATATGAACCCAGGATTAGTTTTCAGGGCAGGTGTCATTTACAGGCCTGCAATGATTTTGAATATCAACAGACCATTAGCCCCGGAATTAAAGCTGCTGTTGTGTGAAATGGCCACAAGGTGGCAGCAGTTCTCCCTTACCAAATCTCTTTACTAGGGCAACAGAGCCTCAATGCAAGTCCTGTTCTAGATTGGAATTTAGAATGCAATGTGCCAGGAGAAAGCCCCTCAAGTTTGTCTCACTACTTCTTGTTCGTGTTTTTAATTTAATTTTTTATTACAGCAAATTTGATTACAATGTTTGGCTTGTTGTAGGTGTGGAAGATGTGGTTCTTTTACACATATACATATGTCTGTTCTTCCTGGGATCCTTTTCCCATGTACCTTATGACAGCATGTTGAGTAGTCTTCTCTTGGTATTCTGTAGGTCTTTGGTGATTATATATGTCACCTGTGTTTGTATATGTCTGTTAACCCCAATATCATAATGAAACCAACCCTCACACCTTTCCATTGGTGAACCATAAGTTTGTTGAATGAATCTGTGATTGCCCTTCTCTGTGGAAATATCTGTCCTTGTATCCATTTTTCGGTCACACCTATAAGAGATAAGATATCATATGTGTCTTTCACTTTCTTACTTACTTCAAGTCACGTGATTACCTCTAGACACATCTACGGTGCTGCAAATGTCATTGTGTCCTTTTATTCCTTGGCTTCTTTTCTGCGTTAGCGAGGTCCATTTTCAACAATGTGATTCCCTGAGGGATGAGGATTAGCTGACCTGTGTAGCCTGACCCTGCCGGCCTGCCCTCCCCAGGTGTGCCTGGGATGAGGTCAATATAAACAGTGTTGCAGGCAGCAATAGCCACTAAAGCTGTGCCTGACTCCATATTCTCTGCCCCATCAGCAGTCTCGGTGCTGTGCTGGTGGGAGGAAGTGAGGGGCCACGGCTTTGTGGGTGGCCCGTTGTGAGTGGTTCTCTGCTGGACTTTCTCCAAGAGTTGCCAGGCTGCCACCAGTAAACAGGAAGATATGTCACCCATACCTTCCGCTGGAATATCTCTTTGGACAAGGGTGAGGAAGGAAAAAAGCAGTGTTGGCCGGGACAGGAGGGGTATCTCAGGCAGGGCAATGGAAAGCTTTCAGAAGAGCGCCCAAGGTTAGGACCATCATGGCTGGCCTGCAGGCACCAAGTTGGCCTGCGTGCTGTCGCTGGTGTGGCTCCACGGCCCTTCCTCTAGGCTTTCAAGGCCTTGTACATATTCAGGTGTTTTACCTGGGAAGGGTGGGAAAAGTTCAACAGCAGCTGGCCTGGGGCTCAGCTCACGGTTACTCACAGATGCCTCGGCATGGCCCGCAGCTTTGCAATGAGAACGCTCCTTGCGTAGGAGTGGGCTGCTGGCTCTATGAGAGATGATTCCCCACCCCTGCCCAATTTCAGAATTGTTTACCGCTGGAGCAAGTGCCCTGATAGGGTTTTCCTGTGTATAACTGGTGGGTTCAGGTTTTTTTTTTCTTTTTTGGTTCAAGTTAGATTTTATTCCTCTTTTATGTATTTATAGATATAAGCATGGAAATAATTCATTCATATAAATACATCTGTGTGAAGGGAAGAACTTTTTTCTGTTTTATTTTTAAATTTTATTTTTTAAAATTTTGAAATTTTATTTTATTTATTTTTTTATACAGCAGGTTATTATTAGTTATGTATTTTATGCATATACATGTATGCAGGTCAATCCCAATCTCCCAACTCATCCCAACACCACCTCCCCATGGCTTCCCACACTTGGTGTCCATACGTGTGTTCTCTACCTCTGTGTCTCTATTTCTTCCCTGCAAACCAGTTCATCTGTACCATTTTTCTAGGTTCCACATATATGCATTAATATACAATATTTCTTTTTCTCTTTCTGACTTACTTCATTCTGTATGACAGTCTCTAGATCCATCGACGTCTCTACAAATGACCCAGTTTCATTCCTTCTTATGGCTGAGTAATATTCCATTTTATATATGTACCACATCTTTATCCATTCGTCTGTCTGTGGGTATTTAGGTTGCTTCCATTACCTGGCTATCGTAAATAGTGCTGAAATGAGCATTGTGGTGAATGTGTGTTTTTGATTTATGGTTTTCTCTGGGTATATGCCCAGAAGTGGGATTGCTGGATCATATGGTAATTCTATTTCTAGTTTTTTTAATGAAACTCCATACTGTTCTCCATCGTGACTGTATCAATTTACATTTCCACCACTAGTGGAAGAGGGATCCTTTTGTCCACACCCTCCCCAGAATTCGTTGTTTGTAGATTTTCTGATGATGCCGATTCTAACAGGTGTGAGGTGATACCTCATTGTAGTTTTGATTTGCATTTCTCTAATAATTAGTGATGTTGAGCAGCTTTTCATGTGCGTCCTGGCCATCTCTGTGTCTTTTTTGAAGAAACGTCTCTTTAGATCTTCTGCCCATTTTTGTATTGGGTTGTTTGTTTTTTTTAATATTAAGCCGCATGAGCTCTTTGTATATATTGGAGATTAAACCTTTGTCCATTGATTCGTTTGCAAATATTTTCGCCCATTCTGAGGGATGCTTTTTGCCATTCCCGTTTTTTTAACAAAAAAAGAAAGAAAGAAAAAGATGTAGAACACTAATGTGTGTAAAATATGCCTTTTGAAACTGTCGTTTTCAAATATGGACGTCCTTTGAAATTTTTGGTCGATATATGAATCCAGGATTTGTTTTCAGGGCAGGTGTCATTTACAGGCCTGCAATGATTTTGAATATCAACTGACCATTAGCGCTGGGATTAAAGCTGCTGTTGTGTGAAACGGCCACAAGGTGGCAGCAGTTCTCCCTTACCAAATCTGGTTACTGGGGCAACAGATCCTCAATGGAAGTTGTGTTCTAGATTGGAATTTAGAATGGAATGTGCCAGGAGAAAGCCCCTCAAGTTTGTCTCACTACTTCTTGTTCGTGTTTTTAATTTAATTTTTTATTTTTTATTACAACAAATTTGATTACAATGTTTGGCTTCTTGTAGGTGTGGAAGATGTGGTTCTTTTACACATATACATATGTCTGTTCTTCCTGGGATCCTTTTCCCATGTACCTTATGACAGAATGTTGAGTAGTCTTCTCTTGGTATTCTGTAGGTCTTCGGTGATTATATATGTCACCTGTGTTTGTATATGTCTGTTAACCCCAATATCATAATGAAACCAATCCTCACACCTTTCCATTGGTGAACCATAAGTTTGTTTAATGAATCTGTGATTGCCCTTCTCCGTGGAAATATCTGCCCTGGTATCCATTTTTTGGTCACACCTATAAGAGATATGATATGTGTCTTTCATTTTCTGACTTACTACAATTCACGTGATTACCTCTAGACACACATACGGTGCTGCAAATGGCATTGTGTCCTTTTATTCCTTGGCTTCTATTCTGCCTTAGCGAGGTCCATTTTCAACAATGTGATTCCCTGAGGGCTGAGGATTAGCTGACCTGGGTAGCCTGACCCTGCCGGCCGGCCCTCCCCTGGTGAGCCTGGGTTGAGGTCAATATAAACAGCACTGCAGGCAGCAATAGCCCCTGAAGCTGTGCCTGACTCCATATTCTCTGCCCCGTCAGCAGTCTCGGGGCTGTGCTGGTGGGAGGGAGTGTGGGGCCACTGTTTTGTGGGTGGCCCGGTGTGAGTGGGTCTCTGCTGGGCTTTCTGCAGGAGTTGCCAGGATGCCATGTGTAAACAAGAAGATGTATCACCCACACCTTCCGTGGGAATTTCTCTCCGGACAGAGGTGAGGAAGGAAAAAAGCAGTGGGGGCAGGGACAGGAGCGGTATCTCAGGCAGGGCAATGGGAAGCTTCCAGAAGAGTGCCCAGGGACAGGACCATCCTGGCTGGCCTACAGGCATCATGTTGGCCGGCGTGCTGTCGCTGTTGTGGCTCCACGGCCCTTCCTCTAAGCTTTCAAGCCCTTGTACATATTCAGGTGTTTTACCTGGGAAGGGTGGGAAAAGTTCAGTAGCAGCTGGCCTGGGGCTCAGCTCACGGTTACTCACATATGCCTCAAGTCCCTTTCACTGAGGAAGGTGTAGGTCTTGTCTATTCCATAGATGGTTTTTGGAACGGTACCTGTGCTTATATCAAACTCTGGTTTTATGCATCACCCCACCTCTCATTCCCCCTTAAGCAGGCATAAGAGTGTTTTCCAAAGGTGAGACTCTGTTCTCTTTCCTAACTGAGTTCAAGTGTAGCCATGTTTACAGGATCTTCATAAGTGATATCTTAATATAAGTTTCTTTTTCTGTGTGACTTATTTCACTTAGAAGCATCATACCACAATCCACTCATTTTGCTGCTACTGGTCTTATGCCATTGATTGCATGGCTGACGGATATTCCATCGTACGGAAGTACCACAATTTTTTGAACCATTTTTATATTTCCTGGGATATTTAAGGTGTAACCAAGTTGAGGTTTTTGTAAGCAGTGCAGCCCTAAATTTTGGGGTGGCTCTGTCTAGTTGATTTTCAGGTTTCCCAAGGTATATTCCCTAGACTGGAAGTGCCCTTGGCTCTGTAGCTCTGTTGTTTACTTGTTTTAGGGAGCACAATGCACTCCTCCAGAGAGGCAGTTGGCAATTTACATCCCGCCCATCAGCATAACAAGACTCCCTGTTCTCCAGGGCCTGTTTTGACTTTCTGGTTTTTACACATTTTGTGGATGTCCCTTTTAGACCTGTGGAAAGTGATACTGCTTTGTAGTGCAGATTTTCATTGCCCGCCTGCTTGCTTGGCCAAAAAGGGCGTATGCGTTTTCTCCTGAATATATTCATGAGAAAACACATACGCTCTATTTGGCCAAGTGCATCATTTTTGAAATTTTGCCCCTCTTTCTGTGCTTCAAACGCGATTCCAACGTACCTCTTGAAATCTGTTTCCTGCTATTCTGCCTCACATTCATGTCCGCCTCGTTGCCTTCCCTCACCAGATTTTTGGACGATAGTTGTCCTTTATTACTCTGCCAGTTTGTGAATTGCTGTGCCCCTGAGCTCCATTATTCTACTCGTTTTTTGTGAGCTGACCGCACGTCCAAAATTTTGGTTCAGGACCTATACTGGTTTCCAATGGGGCGCTGAGACTTTGGTTAATTCTTCTTCCTGCTGGGAAATTAGATTGACATTTGCCCGTCCAAATGCCTAACAGCTACTCTCTCATTGGTTCTCCCTCTTCCCTTTCATCCTCAGCCAAACTGGCATCCTGTCCGAACCAGTAGGTTAAAGGGGCTGTCTCTCCAAGTTGGGAGATTGATAGTAAAGCAGTTGGAAAGTCAAATGGGAGCACCAGGACAGGGACTATTCGTTGAGTTTTAGAAACCTTTCGTATTCACAATTTGTCCATGCTCTGGGATTCCCGTACATGTTATAGCTGTAGTAATATTCCCTTCAACCTGGAGAATTGGGACCCATGGATTGGGTGCCACGCATTATTGCTTTAAAGGGTCTGCATTTGCTCACCCAATCTCACCAATCCTCTCAGTCCCAACTGTCCAGACTTATGCCAAATCCAGCTGTCAATGTAGATAGGGTAATTCCAGGTTTAATCAGAGACCATGAAGGAATTGTGAAGAATATCCATTTTAGTTTTGTTTTTTAAATTCCTTTTTATAGTGGGTTTGAGCTGATTCTCGCTGCCATGTTTATGCCAGTCTAGACACACTTGATTCCCTTACGGAGACATATAAATACATAGGTTTTAAGATTCTTACTAGTCAGATGTATTCCTCTGCGGGAAATATGGTGTTTTTAGTCCCTTTCACTGAGGAAGGTGTAGGTCTTGTCTATTCCATAGTTGGTTTTTGGAACGGTACGTGTGCTTATATCAAACTCTGGTTGTGTGCATCACCCCACCTCTCCTTCCCCCTTAAGCAGGCATAAGAGTGTTTTCTAAATGAGAGACACTGTTCTCTTTCCTAACTCAGTTCAAGTGTAGCCATGTTTACAGGATCTTCATAATTGATATCTTATGATAAGTTTCTTTTTCTGTGTGACTTATTTCACTTAGAATCACCGAACCTGAATCCACCCATTTTGCTGCTACTGGTCTTATGACATTGATTTCATGGCTGAGGGATATTCCATCGTACGGAAGTACCACAATTTTTTGAACCATTTTTATATTTCCTGGGATATTTAAGGTGTACCCAAGTTGAGGTCCTTGTATGCAGTGCAGGCCTAAATTTTGGGGTGGCTCTGTATTATTGATTTTCAGTTTTCCCAAGGTATATTCCCTAGACTGGAAGTGCCCTTGAATCTGTAGCTCTGTTCTTTACTTGTTTTAGGGAACACAATGCACTCCTCCAGAGAGGCAGTTGGCAATTTACATCCCGCCCATCAGTATAACAAGGCTCCCTGTTCTCCAGGGCCTGTCTTGCCTTTCTGGTTTTTACACATTTTGTGGATGTCCCTTTTGACAGGTGGGAAGTGATACTTCTTTGTAGTGCAGATTTGCATTGCCAGCTTGCTTGCTTGGCCAAAAAGGGCGTATGCGTTTTCTCATGAATATATTCAGGAGAAAACGCATTCGCACTTTTTGGCCAAGGGCATCATTGTCGAAGTTGTGACCCTCTTCCTGTGCTTTAAAGGCGATTCCAACGTACCTCTTGAAATCTGTTTCCTGCTATTCTGCCTGGCTTTCAAGGCCGCCTCGTTGCGTTCCCTCAACAGATTTTTGGACGATAGTTGTCCTTTATTACTCGGCCAGTTTGTGAATTGCTGTGCCCCTGAGCTCCATTTTTCAACTCGTTTTTGGTGAGCTGACCGCAAGTCCAAAATTTTGGTTCAGGACCTATACTGGTTCCCGGTGGGTGGCTGAGACTTTGGTTAATTCTTCTTCCTGCCGGGAAATTACAGTGATATGTGCCCGTCCAAATGCCTAACAGCTACTGTCTCATTGGTTCTCCCTTTTCCCTTTCATCCTCTGCCAAATTGGCATCCTGTGTGAACCAGGAGGTTAAAGGGGCTGTCTCTCCAAGTTGGGGGGTTGATAGTAAAGCAGATGGAAAATCAAACCAGAGCACCAGGAGAGGGACTATTCGTTGAGTTTTAGAAACCTTTCGTATTCACAGTGTGTCCGTTCTCTAGGTTTTCCGTACATGTTATAACTGTAGTAATATTCCCTTCAACCTGGAGAGTTGGGACCCATGGAATGGGTGCCAGGCATTTGTGCTTTAAAGGGTCTGCATTTGCTCACCCAATCTCACCAATCCTCTCAGTCCCAAGTGTCCCTTCTTATGCCACATCCAGCTGTCGTTGTACATAGGGTCATTCCAGGTTTCATCAGAGACCCTGAAGGAATTGTAAAGAATTTCCCAGATTTTTGTTTTGTTTTTGAAATTCCTTTTTGTAGTGGGTTTGAGCTGATTCTCGCTGCCATGTTTATGCCAGTCTAGACACACTTGATTCCCTTACGGAGACATATCAATACATAGGTTTTAAGATTCTTACTAGTCAGATATATTCCTCTGCGGGAAATATGGTGTTTTGAGTCCCTTTCACTGAGGAAGGTGTAGGTCTTGTCTATTCCATAGTTGGTTTTTGGAACGGTACCTGTGCTTATATCAAACTCTGGTTTTATGCATCACCCCACCTCTCCTTCCCCCTTAAGCAGGCATAAGCGTGTTTTCTAAATGTGAGACACTGTTCTCTTTCCTAACTCAGTTCAAGTGTTGCCATGTGTACAGGATCTTCATAAGTGATATCTTATGATAAGTTTCTTTTTCTGTGTGACTTATTTCACTTAGAATCATCGTACCTGAATCCACCCATTTTGCTGCTACTGGTCTTATGACATTGATTTCATGGCTGAGGGATATTCCATCGTATGAAAGTACCACAATTTTTTGAACCATTTTTATATTTCCTGGGATACTTAATGTGTATCCAAGTTGAGGTCCTTGTAAGCAGTGCAGCCCTAAATTTTGGGGTGGCTCTGTCTTATTGATTTTCAGTTTTCCCAAGGTATATTCCCTACACTTGAAGTGCACTTGGCTCTGTAGCTCTGTTGTTTATTTGTTTTAAGGAACACAATGCGCTCCTCCAGAGAGGCAGTTGGCAATTTACATCCCGCCCATCAGTATAACAAGGCTCCCTGTTCTCCAGGGCATGTCTTGCCTTTCTGGTTTTTACACATTTTGTGGATATCCCTTTTGACCGGTGGGAAGTGATACTTCTTTGTAGTGCAGATTTGCATTGCCCGCTTGCTTCCTTGGCCAAAAAGGGCGTATGCATTTTCTCCTGAATATATTCAGGAGAAAACGCATACGCCCTTTTTGGCCAAGTGCATCATTGTCGAAGTTGTGCCTCTCTTCCTGTGCTTTAAAGGCGATTCCAACGTACCTCTTGAAATCTGTTTCCTGCTATTCTGCCTCGCTTTCAAGTCCGCCTCGTTGCCTTCCCTCAACAGATTTTTGGACGATAGTTGTCCTTTATTACTCGGCCAGTTTGTGAATTGCTGTGCCCCTGAGCTCCATTTTTCAACTCGTTTTTGGTGAGCTGACCGCAAGTCCAAAATTTTGGTTCAGGACCTATACTGGTTCCCGGTGGGTGGCTGAGACTTTGGTTAATTCTCCTTCCTGCCGGGAAATTACAGTGATATGTGCCCGTCCAAATGCGTAACAGCTACTCTATCATTGGTTCTCCCTCTTCCCTTTCATCCTCTGCCTAATTGGAAACCTGTGCGAACCAGGAGGTTAAAGGGGCTGTCTCTCCAAGTTGGGAGGTTGATAGTAAAGCAGATGGAAAGTCAAACCGGAGCACCAGGATAGGGTCTATTCGTTGAGATTTAGAAACCATTCGTATTCACAGTGTGTCCGTTCTCTAGGTTTCGCGTACATGTTATAGCTGTAGTAATATTCCCTTCAACCTGGAGAGTTGGGACTCATGGAATGGGTGCCAAGCATTTGTGCTTTAAAGGGTCTGCATTTGCGCACCCAATCTCACCAATCGTCTCAGTCCCAAGTGTCCCTCCTTATGCCACATCCAGCTGTCGTTGTAGATAGGGTCATTCCAGGTTTCATCAGAGACCCTGAAGGAATTGTAAAGAATTTCCCAGTTTTTTTGTTTTGTTTTTGAAATTCCTTTTTATAGTGGGTTTGAGCTGATTCTCGCTGCCATGTTTATGCCAGTCTAGACACACTTGATTCCCTTACGGAGACATATCAATACATAGGTTTTAAGATTCTTACTAGTCAGATATATTCCTCTGCGAGAAATATGGTGTTTTGAGTCCCTTTCACTGAGGAAGGTGTAGGTCTTGTCTATTCCATAGTTGGTTTTTGGAACGGTACGTGTGCTTATATCAAACTCTGGTTGTATGCATCACGCCACCTCTCCTTCCCCCTTAAGCAGGCATAAGAGTGTTTTCTAAATGAGAGACACTGTTCTCTTTCCTAACTCAGTTCAATTGTAGCAATGTTTACAGGATCTTCATAAGTGATATCTTATGATAAGTTTCTTTTTCTGTGTGACTTATTTCACTTAGAATCACCGAACCTGAATCCACCCATTTTGCTGCTACTGGTCTTATGACATTGATTTCATGGATGAGGGATATTCCATCGTATGTAAGTACCACAATTTTTTGAACCATTTTTATATTTCCTGTTATATTTAAGGTGTACCCAAGTTGAGGTCCTTGTAAGCAGTGCAGCCCTAAATTTTGGGGTGGCTCTGTATTATTGATTTTCAGCTTTCCCAAGGTATATTCCCTAGACTGGAAGTGCCCTTGGCTCTGTAGCTCTGTTCTTTACTTGTTTTAGGTAACACAATGCACTCCTCCAGAGAGGCAGTTGGCAATTTACATCCCGCCCATCAGCATAACAAGGCTCCCTGTTCTCCAGGGCCTGTCTTGCCTTTCTGGTTTTTACACATTTTGTGGATGTCCCTTTTGACCGGTGGGAAGTGATACTTCTTTGTAGTGCAGATTTGCATTCCCCACTTGCTTGCTTGGCCAAAAAGGGCGTATGCGTTTTCTCCTGAATATATTCAGGAGAAAACGCATACGCCCTTTTTGGACAAGGGCATCATTTTCGAAGTTGTGCCCCTCTTCCTGTGCTTTAAATGCAATTCCAACGTACCTCTTGAAATCTGTTTCCTGCTATTCTGCCTCGCTTTCAAGTCCGCCTCGTTGACTTCCCTCAACAGATTTTTGGACGATAGTTGTCCTTTATTACTCGGCCAGTTTGTGAATTGCTGTGCCCCTGAGCTCCATTTTTCAAATCGTTTTTGGTGAGCTGACCGCAAGTCCAAAATTTTGGTTCAGGACCTATACTGGTTCCCGGTGGGTGGCTGAGACTTTGGTTAATTCTTCTTCCTGCCGGGAAATTACAGTGATATGTGCCCGTCCAAATGCCTACCAGCTACTCTCTCATTGGTTCTCCATCTTCCCTTTCATCCTCTGCCAAATTGGCAACCTGTGTGAACAAGGAGGTTAAATGGGCTGTCTCTCCAAGTTGGTTGCTTGATAGTAAAGCAGATGGAAAGTCAAAGCGGAGCACCAGGAGAGGGACTATTCGTTGAGTTTTAGAAACCTTTCGTATTCACAGTGTGTCCGTTCTCTAGGTTTCCCGTACATGTAATAGCTGGAGTAATATTCCCTTCAACCTGGAGAGTTGGGGCCCATGGAATGGTTGCCAGGCATTTGTGATTTAAAGGCTCTGCATTTGCTCACACAATCTCACCAATTCTCTCAGTCCCAAGTGTCCCTCCTTATGCCACATCCAGCTGTTGTTGTAGATTGGGTCATTCCAGGTTTCATCAGGGACCCTGAAGGAATTGTAAAGAATTTCCCAGTTTTTTTGTTTTGTTTTTGAAATTCCTTTTTATAGTGGGCTTGAGCTGATTCTCGCTGCCATGTTTATGGCAGTCTAGACACCCTTGATTCCCTTACGGAGACATACCAATACATAAGTTTTAAGTTTCTTACTAGTCAGATATATTCCTCTGCGGGAAATATGGTGTTTTGAGTCCCTTTCACTGAGGAAGGTGTAGGTCTTGTCTATTCCATAGTTCGTTTTTCGAACGGTACCTGTGCTTATATCAAACTCTGGTTTTATGCATCACCCCACCTCTCCTTCCCCCTTAAGCAGGCATAAGAGTGTTTTCTAAATATGAGACACTGTTCTCTTTCCTAACTCAGTTCAAGTGTAGCCATGTGTACAGGATCTTCATAAGTGATATCTTATGATAAGTTTCTTTTTCTGTGTGACTTATTTCACTTAGAATCATCGTACCTGAATCCACCAATTTTGCTGCTACTGGTCTTATGACATTGATTTCATGGCTGAGGGATATTCCATCGTACATAAGTACCACAATTTTTGAACCATTTTTATATTTCCTGGGATATTTAAGGTGTACCCAAGTTGAGGTCCTTATAAGCAGTGCAGACCTAAATTTTGGGGTGGCTCTGTCTTATTGATTTTCAGTTTTCCCAAGGTATATTCCCTAAACTGGAAGTGCCCTTGGCTCTGTAGCTCAGTTCTTTAGTTGTTTTAGGGAACACAATGTACTCCTCCAGAGAGGCAGTTGGCAATTTACATCCCGCCCATCAGCATAACAAGGCTCCCTGTTCTCCAGGGCCTGTCTTGCCTTTCTGGTTTTTACACATTTTGTGGATGTCCCTTTTGACCGGTGGGAAGTGATACTTCTTTGTAGTGCAGATTTGCATTGCCCGCTTGATTGCTTGGGCAAAAAGGGCGTATGCGTTTTCTCCTGAATATATTCAGGAGAAAACGCATACGCCCTTTTTGGCCAAGTGCATCATTGTCGAATTTGTGCGCCTCTTCCTGTGCTTTAAAGGCGATGCCAACGTACCTCTTGAAATCTGTTTCCTGCTATTCTGCCTCGCTTTCATGTCTGCCTCGTTGCCTTCCCTCAACAGATTTTTGGACGATAGTTGTCCTTTATTACTCGGCCAGTTTGTGAATTGCTGTGCCCCTGAGCTCCATTTTTCAACTCGTTTTTGGTGAGCTGACCGCAAGTCCAACATTTTGGTTCAGGACCTATGCTGGTTCCCGGAGGGAGGCTGAGACTTTGGTTAATTCTTCTTCCTGCCAGGAAGTTAGAGTGATATGTGCCCGTCCAAATGCCTAACAGCTACTCTCTCATTGGTTCTCTCTCTTCCCTTTCATCCTCTGCCAAATTGGAAACCTGTGCGAACCAGGAGGTTAAAGAGGCTGTCTCTCCAAGTTGGGAGGTTGATAGTAAAGCAGATGGAAAGTCAAACCGGAGCACCAGGAGAGAGACTATTCGTTGAGTTTTAGAAACCTTTCGTATTCACAGTGTGTCTGTTCTCTAGGTTTCCCGTACATGTTATAGCTGTAGTAATATTCCCTTCAACCTGGAGAGTTGGGACCCATGGAATGGGTGCCAGGCATTTGTGCTTTAAAGGGTCTGCATTTGCTCACCCAATCTCACCAATCGTCTCAGTCCCAAGTGTCCCTCCTTATGCCACATCCAGCTGTCATTGTAGATAGGGTCATTCCAGGTTTCATCAGAGACCCTGAAGGAATTGTAAAGAATTTCCCAGTTTTTTTGTTTTGTTTTTGAAATTCCTTTTTATAGTGGGTTTGAGCTGATTCTCGCTGCCATGTTTATGCCAGTCTAGACACTCTTGATTCCCTTACGGAGACATATCAATACATAGGTTTTAAGATTCTTACTAGTCAGATATATTCCTCTGCGGGAAATATGGGGTTTAGAGTCCCTTTCACTGAGGAAGGTGTAGGTCTTGTCTATTCCATAGTTGGTTTTTGGAACGGTACCTGTGCTTATATCAAACTCTGGTTTTATGCATCACCCCACCTCTCCTTCCCCCTTAAGCAGGCATAAGAGTGTTTTCTAAATGTGAGACACTGTTCTCTTTCCTAACTCAGTTCAAGTGTAGCCATGTTTACAGGATCTTCATAAGTGATATCTTATGATAAGTTTCTTTTTCTGTGTGACTCATTTCACTTAGAATCATCGTACCTGAATCCACCCATTTTGCTGCTACTGGTCTTATGACATTGATTTCATGGCTGAGGGATATTCCATCGTACGTAAGTACCACAATTTTTTGAACCATTTTTATATTTCCTGGGATATTTAAGGTGTACCCAAGTTGAGGTCCTTGTAAGCAGTGCAGCCCTAAATTTTGGGGTGGCTCTGTCTTATTGATTTTCAATTTTCCCAAGGTATATTCCCTAGACTCGAAGTGCCCTTGGCTCTGTAGCTCTGTTGTTTACTTGATTTAGGGAACACAATGCACTCCTCCAGAGAGGCAGTTGGCAATTTACATCCCGCCCATCAGCATAACAAGGCTCCCTGTTCTCCAGGGCCTGTCTTGCCTTTCTGGTTTTTACATATTTTGTGGAAGTCCCTTTTGACCGGTGGGAAGTGATACTTCTTTGTAGTGCAGATTTGCATTGCCCGCTTGCTTGCTTGGCCAAAAAGGGCGTATGCGTTTTCTCCTGAATATATTCAGGAGAAAACGCATACACACTTTTTGGCCAAGTGCATCATTGTCGAAGTTGTGCCCCTCTTCCTGTGCTTCAAAGGTGATTCCAACGTACCTCTTGAAATCTGTTTCCTGCTATTCTGCCTCGCTTTCAGGTCCGCCTCGTTGCCTTCCCTCAACAGATTTTTGGACGATAGTTGTCCTTTATTACTCGGCCAGTTTGTGAATTGCTGTGCCCCTGAGCTCCATTTTTCAACTCGTTTTCGTGAGCTGACCGCAAGTCCAAATTTTGTTTCAGGACCTATGCTGTTTCCCGGTGGGGGGCTGAGACTTTGGTTACTTCTTCTTCCTGCCGGGAAGTTAGAGTGATAGGTGCCCGTCCAAATGCCTAACAGCTACTCTCTCATTGGTTCTCCCTCTTCCCTTTCATCCTCTGCCAAATTGGAAACCTGTGCGAACCAGGAGGTTAAAGGGGCTGTCTCTCCAACTTGGGAGATTGATAGTAAAGCAGATGGAAAGTCAAACCGGAGCACCAGGAGAGGGACTATTCGTTGAGTTTTAGAAACCTTTCGTATTCACAGTGTGTCCATTCTCTAGGTTTCCCGTACATGTTATAACTGTAGTGATATTCCCTTCAACCTGGAGAGTTGGGACCCATGGAATGGGTGTCATGCATTATTGCTTTAAAGGGTCTGCATTTGCTAACCCAATCTCACCAATCCTCTCAGTCCCAAGTGTCCCTCCTTATGCCACATCCAGCTGTCATTGTAGATAGGGTCATTCCAGGTTTCATCAGAGACCCTGAAGGAATTGTAAAGAATTTCCCAGTTTTTTTGTTTTGTTTTTGAAATTCCTTTTTATAGTGGGTTTGAGCTGATTCTCGCTGCCATGTTTATGCCAGTCTAGACACACTTGATTCCCTTACGGTGACATATCAATACATTGGTTTTAAGATTCTTACTAGTCAGATATATTCCTCTGCGGGAAATATGGGGTTTTGAGTCCCTTTCACTGAGGAAGGTGTAGGTCTTGTCTATTCCATAGTTGGTTTTTGGAACGGTACCTGTGCTTATATCAAACTCTGGTTTTATGCATCATCCCACCTCTCCTTCCCCCTTAAGCAGGCATAAGAGTGTTTTCTAAATGTGAGACACTGTTCTCTTTCCTAATTCTGTTCAAGTGTAGCCATGTTTACAGGATCTTCATAAGTGATATCTTATGATAAGTTTCTTTTTCTGTGTGACTTATTTCACTTAGAATCATCGTACCTGAATCCACCAATTTTGCTGCTACTGGTCTTATGACATTGATTTCATGGCTGAGGGATATTCCATCGTACATAAGTACCACAATTTTTGAACCATTTTTATATTTCCTGGGATATTTAAGGTGTACCCAAGTTGAGGTCCTTATAAGCAGTGCAGACCTAAATTTTGGGGTGGCTCTGTCTTATTGATTTTCAGTTTTCCCAAGGTATATTCCCTAAACTGGAAGTGCCCTTGGCTCTGTAGCTCAGTTCTTTAGTTGTTTTAGGGAACACAATGTACTCCTCCAGATAAGCAGTTGGCAATTTACATCCCGCCCATCAGCATAACAAGGCTCCCTGTTCTCCAGGGCCTGTCTTGCCTTTCTGGTTTTTACACATTTTGTGGATGTCCCTTTTGACCGGTGGGAAGTGATACTTCTTTGTAGTGCAGATTTGCATTGCCCGCTTGCTTGCTTGGGCAAAAAGGGCGTATGCGTTTTCTCCTGAATATATTCAGGAGAAAACGCATACGCCCTTTTTGGCCAAGTGCATCATTGTCGAAGTTGTGCGCCTCTTCCTGTGCTTTAAAGGCGATGCCAACGTACCTCTTGAAATCTGTTTCCTGCTATTCTGCCTCGCTTTCAAGTCCGCCTCGTTGCCTTCCCTCAACAGATTTTTGGACGATAGTTGTCCTTTATTACTCGGCCAGTTTGTGAATTGCTGTGCCCCTGAGCTCCATTTTTCAACTCGTTTTTGGTGAGCTGACCGCAAGTCCAACATTTTGGTTCAGGACCTAGGCTGGTTCCCGGAGGGAGGCTGAGACTTTGGTTAATTCTTCTTCCTGCCAGGAAGTTAGAGTGATATGTGCCCGTCCAAATGCCTAACAGCTACTCTCTCATTGGTTCTCCCTCTTCCCTTTCATCCTCTGCCAAATTGGAAACCTGTGCGAACCAGGAGGTTAAAGAGGCTGTCTCTCCAAGTTGGGAGGTTGATAGTAAAGCAGATGGAAAGTCAAACCGGAGCACCAGGAGAGGGACTATTCGTTGAGTTTTAGAAACCTTTCGTATTGACAGTGTGTCCGTTCTCTAGGTTTCCCGTACATGTTATAGCTGTAGTAATATTCCCTTCAACCTGGAGAGTTGGGACCCATGGAATGGGTGCCAGGCATTTGTGCTTTAAAGGGTCTGCATTTGCTCACCCAATCTCACCAATCGTCTCAGTCCCAAGTGTCCCTCCTTATGCCACATCCAGCTGTCATTGTAGATAGGGTCATTCCAGGTTTCATCAGAGACCCTGAAGGAATTGTAAAGAATTTCCCAGTTTTTTTGTTTTGTTTTTGAAATTCCTTTTTATAGTGGGTTTGAGCTGATTCTCGCTGCCATGTTTATGCCAGTCTAGACACACTTGATTCCCTTATGGAGACATATCAATACATAGGTTTTAAGATTCTTACTAGTCAGATATATTCCTCTGCGGGAAATATGGGGTTTTGAGTCCCTTTCACTGAGGAAGGTGTAGGTCTTGTCTATTCCATAGTTGGTTTTTGGAACGGTACCTGTGCTTATATCAAACTCTGGTTTTATGCATCACCCCACCTCTCCTTCCCCCTTAAGCAGGCATAAGAGTGTTTTCTAAATGTGAGACACTGTTCTCTTTCCTAACTCAGTTCAAGTGTAGCCATGTTTACAGGATCTTCATAAGTGATATCTTATGATAAGTTTCTTTTTCTGTGTGACTCATTTCACTTAGAATCATCGTACCTGAATCCACCCATTTTGCTGCTACTGGTCTTATGACATTGATTTCATGGCTGAGGGATATTCCATCGTACGTAAGTACCACCATTTTTTGAACCATTTTTATATTTCCTGGGATATTTAAGGTGTACCCAAGTTGAGGTCCTTGTAAGCAGTACAGCCCTAAATTTTGGGGTGGCTCTCTCTTATTGATTTTCTGTTGTCCCAAGGTATATTCCCTAGACTGGAAGTGCTCTTGGCTCTGTAGCTCTGTTGTTTACTTGATTTAGGGAACACTATGCACTCCTCCAGAGAGGCAGTTGGCAATTTACATCCCGCCCATCAGCATAACAAGGCTCCCAGTTCTCCAGGGCCTGTCTTGCCTTTCTGGTTTTTACACATTTTGTGGATGTCCGTTTCGACCCGTGGGAAGTGAAACTTCTTTGTAGTGCAGATTTGCATTGCCCACTTGCTTGATGGCCAAAAAGGGCGTATGCGTTTTCTCCTGAATATATTCAGGAGAAAACGCATACGCCCTTTTTGGCCAAGTGCATCATTGTCGAAGTTGTGCCCCTCTTCCTGTGCTTTAAAGGCGATTCCAACGTACCTCTTGAAATCTGTTTCCTGCTATTCTGCCTCGCTTTCAAGTCCGCCTCGTTGCCTTCCCTCAACAGATTTTTGGACGATAGTTGTCCTTTATTACTCGGCCAGTTTGTGAATTGCTGTGCCCCTGAGCTCCATTTTTCAACTCGTTTTTGGTGAGCTGACCGCAAGTCCAACATTTTGGTTCATGCCCTATGCTGGTTCCCGGTGGGGGGCTGAGACTTTGGTTAATTCGTCTTCCTGCCGGGAAGTTAGAGTAATATGTGCCCGTCCAAATGCCTAACAGCTACTCTCTCATTGGTTCTCCCTCTTCCATTTCATCCTCTGCCAAATTGGCAACCTGTGAGAACCAGGAGGTTAAAGGGGCTGTCTCTCCAAGTTGGGAGGTTGATAGTAAAGCAGATGGAAAGTCAAATCAGAGCACCAGGAGAGGGACTGTTCGTTGAGTTTTAGAAAACTTTCGTATTCACAGTGTGTCCGTTCTCTAGGTTTCCCGTACATGTTATAGCTGTAGTAATATTCCCTTCAACCTGGAGAGTTGGGACCCATGGAATGGGTGCCAGGCATTTGTGCTTTAAAGGCTCTGCATTTACTCACCCAATCTCACCAATCCTCTCAGTCCCAAGTGTCCCTCCTTATGCCACATCCAGCTGTCATTGTAGATAGGGTCATTCCAGGTTTCATGAGAGACCCTGAAGGAATTGTAAAGAATTTCCCAGTTTTTTTGTTTTGTTTTTGAAATTCCTTTTTATAGTGGGTTTGAGCTGATTCTCGCTGCCATGTTTATGCGAGTCTAGACACACTTGATTCCCTTACGGAGACATATCAATACATAGGTTTTAAGATTCTTACTAGTCAGATATATTCCTCTGTGGGAAATATGGGGTTTTGAGTCCCTTTCACTGAGGAAGGTGTAGGTCTTGTCTATTCCATAGTTGGTTTTTGGAACGGTACCTGTGCTTATATCAAACTCTGGTTTTATGCATCACCCCACCTCTCCTTCCCCCTTAAGCAGGCATAAGAGTGTTTTCTAAATGTGAGACACTGTTCTCTTTCCTAACTCAGTTCAAGTGTAGCCATGTTTACAGGATCTTCATAAGTGATATCTTATGATAACTTTCTTTTTCTGTGTGACTTATTTCACTTAGAATCATCGTACCTGAATCCACCCATTTTGCTGCTACTGGTCTTATGACATTGATTTCATGGCTGAGGGATATTCCATCGTACGTAAGTACCACAATTTTTTGAACCATTTTTATATTTCCTGGGATATTTAAGGTGTACCCAAGTTGAGGTCCTTGTAAGCAGTGCAGACCTAAATTGTGGGGTGGCTCTGTCTTATTGATTTTCAGTTTTCCCAAGGTATATTCCCTAGACTGGAAGTGACCTTGGCTCTGTAGCTCTGTTCTTTACTTGTTTTAGGGAACACAGTGTACTCCTCCAGAGAGGCAGTTGGCAATTTACATCCCTCCCATCAGCATAACAAGGCTCCCTGTTCTCCAGGGCCTGTCTTGCCTTTCTGGTTTTTACACATTTTGTGGATGTCCCTTTTGACCGGTGGGATGTGATACTTCTTTGTAGTGCAGATTTGCATTGCCCGCTTGCTTGCTTGGCCAAAAAGGGCGTATGCGTTTTCTCCTGAATATATTCAGGAGAAAACACATACGCCCTTTTTAGCCAAGTGCATCATTGTCGAAGTTGGGCCCCTCTTCCTGTGCTTTAAAGGCGATTCCAACGTACCTCTTGAAATCTGTTTCCTGCTATTCTGCCTCGCTTTCAAGTCTGCCTCGTTGCCTTCCCTCAACAGATTTTTGGACGATAGTTGTCCTTTATTACTCGGCCAGTTTGTGAATTGCTGTGCCCCTGAGCTACAATTTTCAACTCGTTTTGGTGAGCTGACCGCAAGTCCAACATTTTGGTTCAGGACCCATGCTGGTTCCCGGTGGTGGGCAGATACTTTGGTTAATGCTTCTTCCTGCTGGGAAGTTAGAGTGATATGTGCCCGTCCAAATGCCTAACAGCTACTCTCTCATTGGTTCTCCCTCTTCCCTTTCATCCTCTGCCAAATTGGAAACCTGTGTGCACCAGGAGGTTAAAGGGGCTGTCTCTCCAAGTTGGGAGGTTGATAGTAAAGCAGATGGAAAGTCAAACCGGAGCACCAGGAGAGGGACTATTCGTTGAGTTTTAGAAACCTTTCGTATTCACAGTGTGTCCGTTCTCTAGGTTTCCCGTACATGTTATAGCTGTAGTAATATTCCATTCAACCTGGATAGTTGGGACCCATGGAATGGGTGCCACGCATTTGTGCTTTAAAGGGTCTGCATTTGCTCACCCAACCTCACCAATCGTCTCAGTCCCAACTGTCCCTCCTTATGCCACATCCAGCTGTCATTGTAGATAGGGTCATTCCAGGTTTCATCAGAGACCCTGAAGGAATTGTAAAGAATTTCACAGTTTTTTTGTTTTGTTTTTGAAATTCCTTTTTATAGTGGGTTTGAGCTGATTCTCGCTGCCATGTTTATGCCAGTCTAGACACACTTGATTCCCATACGGAGACATATCAATACATAGGTTTTAAGATTCTTACTAGTCAGATATATTCCTCTGCGGGAAATATGGGGCTTTGAATCCCTTTCACTGAGGAAGGTGTAGGTCTTGACTATTCCATAGTTGGTTTTTGGAACGGTACCTGTGCTTATATCAAACTCTGGTTTTTTGCATCACCCCACCTCTCCTTCCCCCTTAAGCAGGCATAAGAGTGTTTTCTAAATGTGAGACACTGTTCTCTTTCCTAACTCTGTTCAAGTGTAGCCATGTTTACAGGATCTTCATAAGTGATATCTTATGATAAGTTTCTTTTTCTGTGTGACTCATTTCACTTAGAATCATCGTACCTGAATCCACCCATTTTGCTGCTACTGGTCTTATGACATTGATTTCATGGCTGAGGGATATTCCATCGTACGTAAGTACCACCATTTTTTGAACCATTTTAATATTTCCTGGGATATTTAAGGTGTACCCAAGTTGAGGTCCTTGTAAGCAGTACAGCCCTAAATTTTGGGGTGGCTCTCTCTTATTGATTTTCAGTTGTCCCAAGGTATATTCCCTAGACTGGAAGTGCTCTTGGCTCTGTAACTCTGTTGTTTACTTGATTTGGGGAACACTATGCACTCCTCCAGAGAGGCAGTTGGCAATTTACATCCCGCCCATCAGCATAACTAGGCTCCCAGTTCTCCAGGGCCTGTCTTGCCTTTCTGGTTTTTACACATTTTGTGCATGTCCCTTTCGACCCGTGGGAAGTGAAACTTCTTTGTAGTGCAGATTTGCATTGACCACTTGCTTGCTTGGCCAAAAAGGGCATATGCGTTTTCTCCTGAATATATTCAGGAGAAAACGCATACGCCCTTTTTGGCCAAGTGCATCATTGTCGAAGTTGTGCCCCTCTTCCTGTGCTTTAAAGGTGATTCCAACGTACCTCTTGAAATGTGTTTCCTGCTATTCTGCCTCGCTTTCAAGTCCGCCTCGTTGCCTTCCCTCAACAGATTTTTGGACGATAGTTGTCCTTTATTACTCGGCTAGTTTGTGAATTGCTGTGCCCCTGAGCTCCATTTTTCAACTCGTTTTTGGTGAGCTGACCGCAAGTCCAACATTTTGGTTCAGGACCTATGCTGGTTCCCGGTGGGGGGCTGAGACATTGGTTAATTCATCCTCCTGCCGGGAAGTTAGAGTGATATGTGCCCGTCCAAATGCCTAACAGCTACTCTCTCATTGGATCTCCCTCTTCCATTTCATCCTCTGCCAAATTGGCAACCTGTGAGAACCAGGAGGTTAAAGGGGCTGTCTCTCCAAGTTGGGAGGTTGATAGTAAAGCAGATGGAAAGTCAAATCGGAGCACCAGGAGAGGGACTATTCGTTGAGTTTTAGAAACCTTTCGTATTCACAGTGTGTCCGTTCTCTAGGTTTCCCGTACATGTTATAGCTGTAGTAATATTCCCTTCAACCTGGAGAGTTGGGACCCATGGAATGGGTGCCAGGCATTTGTGCTTTAAAGGGTCTGCATTTACTCACCCAATCTCACCAATCGTCTCAGTCCCAAGTGTCCCTCCTTATGCCACATCCAGCTGTCATTGTAGATAGGGTCATTCCAGGTTTCATGAGAGACCCTGAAGGAATTGTTAAGAATTTCCCAGTTTTTTTGTTTTGTTTTTGAAATTCCTTTTTATAGTGGGTTTGAGCTGATTCTCGCTGCCATGTTTATGCGAGTCTAGACATACTTGATTCCCTTACGGAGACATATCAATACATAGGTTTTAAGATTCTTACTAGTCAGATATATTCCTCTGCGGGAAATATGGGGTTTTGAGTCCCTTTCACTGAGGAAGGTGTAGGTCTTGTCTATTCCATAGTTGGTTTTTGGAACGGTACCTGTGCTTATATCAAACTCTGGTTTTATGGATCACCCCACCTCTCCTTCCCCCTTAAGCAGGCATAAGAGTGTTTTCTAAATGTGAGACACTGTTCTCTTTCCTAACTCAGTTCAAGTGTAGCCATGTTTACAGGATCTTCATAAGTGATATCTTATGATAACTTTCTTTTTCTGTGTGACTTATTTCACTTAGAATCATCGTACCTGAATCCACCCATTTTGCTGCTACTGGTTTTATGACATTGATTTCATGGCTGAGGGATATTCCATCGTACGTAAGTACCACAATTTTTTGAACCATTTTTATATTTCCTGGGATATTTAAGGTGTACCCAAGTTGAGGTCCTTGTAAGCAGTGCAGCCCTAAATTTTGGGGTGGCTCTGTCTTATTGATTTTCAGTTTTCCCAAGGTATATTCCCTAGACTGGAAGTGACCTTGGCTCTGTAGCTCTGTTCTTTACTTGTTTTAGGGAACACAATGTACTCCTCCAGAGAGGCAGTTGGCAATTTACATCCCGCCCATCAGCATAACAAGGCTCCCTGTTCTCCAGGGCCTGTCTTGCCTTTCTGGTTTTTACACATTTTGTGGATGTCCCTTTTGACCGGTGGGAAGTGATACTTCTTTGTAGTGCAGATTTGCATTGCCCACTTGCTTGCTTGGCCAAAAGGGCGTATGCGTTTTCTCCTGAATATATTCAGGAGAAAACACATACGCCCTTTTTAGCCAAGTGCATCATTGTCGAAGTTGTGCCCCTCTTCCTGTGCTTTAAAGGCGATTCCAACGTACCTCTTGAAATCTGTTTCCTGCTATTCTGCCTCGCTTTCAAGTCTGCCTCGTTGCCTTCCCTCAACAGATTTTTGGACGATAGTTGTCCTTTATTACTCGGCCAGTTTGTGAATTGCTGTGCCCCTGAGCTACAATTTTCAACTCGTTTTTGGTGAGCTGACCGCAAGTCCAACATTTTGGTTCAGGACCTATGCTGGTTCCCGGTGGGGGGCTGATACTTTGGTTAATTCTTCTTCCTGCCGGGAAGTTAGAGTGATATGTGCCTGTCCAAATGCCTAACAGCTACTCTCTCATTGGTTCTCCCTCTTCCCTTTCATCCTCTGCCAAATTGGAAACCTGTGTGAACCAGGAGGTTAAAGGGGCTGTCTCTCCAAGTTGGGAGGTTGATAGTAAAGCAGATGGAAAGTCAAACCGGAGCACCAGGAGAGGGACTATTCGTTGAGTTTTAGAAACCTTTCGTATTCACAGTGTGTCCATTCTCTTGGTTTCCCGTACATGTTATAGCTGTAGTAATATTCCATTCAACCTGGATAGTTGGGACCCATGGAATGGGTGCCAGGCATTTGTGCTTTAAAGGGTCTGCATTTGCTCACCCAACCTCACCAATCGTCTCAGTCCCAACTGTCCCTCCTTATGCCACATCCAGCTGTCATTGTAGATAGGGTCATTCCAGGTTTCATCAGAGACCCTGAAGGAATTGTAAAGAATTTCCCAGTTTTTTTGTTTTGTTTTTGAAATTCCTTTTTATAGTGGGTTTGAGCTGATTCTCGCTGCCATGTTTATGCCAGTCTAGACACACTTGATCCCCTTACAGAGACATATCAATACATAGGTTTTAAGATTCTTACTAGTCAGATATATTCCTCTGCGGGAAATATGGGGTTTTGAGTCCCTTTCACTGAGGAAGGTGTAGGTCTTGTCTATTCCATAGTTGGTTTTTGGAACGGTACCTGTGCTTATATCAAACTCTGGGTTTATGCATCACCCCACCTCTCCTTCCCCCTTAAGCAGGCATAAGAGTGTTTTCTAAATGTGAGACACTGTTCTCTTTCCTAACTCAGTTCAAGTGTAGCCATGTTTACAGGATCTTCATAAGTGATATCTTTTGATAAGTTTCTTTTTCTGTGTGACTTATTTCACTTAGAATCATCGTACCTGAATCCACTCATTTTGCTGCTACTGGTCTTATGACTTTTATTTCATGGTTGAGGGATATTCCATCGTACGTAAGTACCACAATATTTTGAACCATTTTTATATTTCCTGGGATATTTAATGTGTACCCAAGTTGAGGTTCTTGTAAGCAGTGCAGCCCTAAATTTTGAGGTGGCTCTTTCTTATTGATTTTCAGTTTTCCCAAGGTATATTCCCTAGACTGGAAGTGCCCTTGGCTCTGTAGCTCTGTTGTTTACTTGTTTTAGGCCACACAATGCATTCCTCCAGAGAAGCAGTTGACAGTTTTTATCTCGCCCAACACCATAACAAGGCTCCCTGTTCTCCAGGGCCTGTCTTGCCTTTCTGGATTTTACACATTTTGTGGCTGTCCCTTTTGACCAGTGGGAAGTGATACTTCTTTGTAGTGCAGATTTGCATTGCCCGCTTACTTGCTTGGCCAAGAAGGGCGTATGCGTTTTCTCCTGAATATATTCAGGAGAAAACGCATAAGCCCTTTTTGGCCAAGTGCATCATTGTCGAAATTGTGCCCCTCTTCCTGTGCTTTAAAGGCGATTCCAACGTACCTCTTGAAATCTGTTTCCTGCTATTCTGCCTGCTTTTCAAACCGCCTCGTTTCCTTCCCTCCACAGATTTTTGGACGATAGTTGTCCTTTATTACTCTGCCAGTTTTTAAATTGCTGTGCCCCTGAGCTGCATTTTTCAAATCGTTTTTTTTGAGCTGAACGCAAGTCCAAAATTTTGGTTCAGTACCTATACTGGTTCCCCGTGGGTGGCTGAGACTTTTGTTAATTCTTCTTCCTGCCGGGAAATTAGAGTGGCATGTGCCCGTCCAAATCCCTAACAGCTACTCTCTCATTGGTTCTCCCTCTTCCCTTTCATCCTCTGCCAAATTAGCAACCTGTGCGAACCAGCATGTTAAAGTGGCTGTCTCTTCAAGTTGGAAGACTGACAATAAAGCAGTTGTAAAGTGACACCGGAGCACCAGGAGAGGGATTATTCTTTGAGATTTAGAAACCTTTCGTATTCACAGTGTGTCCGTTCTCTAGGTTTTCCGTACATGTTATAGCTGTAGTAATAGTTCCTTCAACCTGGAGAGTTGAGAGCCATGGAATGGGGGCCACATATTATTGTTTTAAAGGGTCTGCATTTGCTCACCCTCTCTCACCAACCCTCTCAGTCCCAAGTGTCCAGCCTTATGCCACATCCCGGTGTCGTGGTAGATAGGGTCATTCCAGGTTTCATCAGAGACCCTGAAGGAATTGTAAAGAATTTCCCTGTTTTTTGTTTTGTTTTTGAATTTACTTTTCTAGTGGGTTTGAGCTGATTCTCGCTGCCATGTTTATGCTAGTCTAGACACACTTGATTCCCTTACGGAGACATATCAATACATAGGTTTTAAGATTCTTACTAGTAAGATATATTCCTCTGCGGGAAATATGGGGTTTTGAGTCCCGTTCACAGAGGAAGTAGTAGGTCTTGTCTATTCTGTATTTGGATTATGGAAGTGTACCTGTGCTAATATCAAACTCTGGGTTTATTCATCACCCCACCTCTGCTTTCCCCTTAAGCATGCATAAGATTGTTTTCTAAATATGAGACTCTGTTCCTTTTCCTAATTCATTCCATGTGTAGCCATGTTTATATACCCTTCATAAGTGATATCTTATGATAAGTTTATTTTTCTGTGTGACTTATTTCAGTTAGAATCATCGTACATGAATCCCGTCATTATGCTGCTACTGGCCTTATGACATTGACTTCATGGCTGAGGGATATTCCATCATACGTATGTACCACAATTTCTTTACCATTTTTGTCTTTCCTGGTATTTATAAGGTGTCCCGAAGTCGAGGTTCTTGTAAGCAGTGCTGCCATAAATTTTGGGGTGGCTGTGTCTTATTGATTTTCAATTTTCCCAAGGTATATTCCCGTGACTGGACCTGCCTTAGGTTGTGAAGCACTGTTGTTTACTTCTTTTTGGGAACACAATGCACTCCTCCAGAGTGGCTGTTGGCAATTTACATCCCACCCATCCGCATAACAAGGCTCCCTGTTCTCCAGATCCTGTCTTGCCTTTCTTGTTTATACACATTTTACGGATGTCCCTTTTGACCGGTTGGAAGTGATACTTCTTTGTAGTGCAGATTTGCATTGTGCGGTTGCTTGGTTGGCCAAAATTGGTGTATGCGTTTTCTCCTGAATATATTCAGGAGAAAACGCATGTGCCCTTTATGGACAATTCCATAATTGTCGAAGTTGTGATGCTTTTCCTGTGTTTAAACGCGATTCCAATGTACTTCTGGAAATCTGTTTCGTGCACTTCTGTCTCATTTTCAAGTCCGCCTCATGGCTTTCTCTCAACAGATTTTTGGAAGAGAGTAGTCCTTTATAACTCTGCAAGTTAGTGAATTGCTGTGCCCCTGAGCTCCATTTTACAACTCGCGTTTTTGTGAGCTGACTGCCAATCCACAATTTTGCTTCAGAACCTATACTGGTTCCATTGGAGGGGGCTGGCTCAGAGTTTGTTAATTCTTCTTCGTGACGGGAATTTAGAGTGACATGTGGCCATCCAAATGTCTACAGCTACTCTCTAATTGTTTCTCCCTCTTCCCTTATATCCTCTACACAATGTGCCAACTGTGCGAACCAGGAGGTTATAGGTGCTGACTCTCCAATTTGGGAGATTGATACTAAAGCAGTTGGAATGTCAAACTGGTGCACAAGGAGATAAAAAAATTAGTAGAGTTTTAGAAACCTTTCACCATCAGATGGTGTCCATTCTCTAGGTTTCCCATACATGTTATAACTGTAGTGATATTCCCTTCTACCTGGAGAGTTGGGACCCATGGAATGGGTGCCAGGTATTATTGCTTTAAACGGTCTGCATTTTCTCACCCAATCTCACCAATTCTCTCAGTCCCAAGTGACCAGCCTTATGCCACTTCCAGCTGTTGTTGTAGATAGGGTCATTCTAAGTTTCATCAGAACCCTTGAAGGTATTGTGTAACAATTTCACTGTTTATTTGTTTTGTTTTGAAATTCATTTTTATAGTGGGTATGAGCTGATTCTCTCTGCCGTGTTTATGTCATTCTAGACACACTTGGTTACCTTATGGAGACATATCAATACATAGGTTTTAAGATTCTTACTAGTCAGATATACTACTCTGCGGGGAATAGGGGTGTTGAGCCCCGTTCAGTGAGGAAAGAGTAGGTCTTGTCTATTTTGTATTTGGATTATGCAACCGTACCTGTGCTAATATCAAACTCTGGTTTTATGCATAACCCCACCTCTCCTTTCCTCTTGAGCAGGCATAAGAGTGTTTTCTAAATGTGAGACTCTTCTCTTTCCTAATTCAGTTCATGTGTAGCCATGTTTACAAGACCTTCATAAGTGATATCTTATGATAAGTTTCTTTTTCTGTGTGACTTATTTCAGTTAGAATCATCGTACATGAATCCACTCATTATGCTGTTACTGGCCTTATCACATTGATTTCATGGCTGAGGGATATTCCATCGTACGTATGTACCCCAATTTCTTTACTATTTTTGTCTTTACTGGGATATTTAAGGTGTCCCGAAGTCGAGGTTCTTGTAAGCAGTGCTGCCCTATATTTTGGGTTGGCTGTGTCTTATTGATTTTCAATTTCCCCAAGGTATATTCCCATGACTGGAAGTGCCTTTGGTTGTGAAGCTCTGTTGTTTAATTCTTTTAGGGAACACAATGCACTCCTCCAGAGTGGCTGTTGGCAATCTGCATCCCACCCATCAGCATAACAAGGCTCCCTGTTCTCTAGAGCCCCTCTTGCCTTTCTGGTTTTTACACATTTTACAGATATCCCTTTTGACTGGTGGGAAGTGATACTTCTTTGTAGTGCAGATTTGCATTGTGCGGTTGCTTGGTTGGCTAAAATTGGTGTATGCGTTTTCTCCTGAATACATTCAGGAGAAAACGCATGCGCCCTTTATGGACAATTCCCTAATTGTCGAAGTTGTGATCCTTTTCCTGTGTTTAAAGGCGATTCCAATGTACTTCTGGAAATCTGTTTCGTGCAAATCTCCCTCATTTTCAAGTCCGCCTCATGGCTTTTCCTCAACAGATTTTTGGAAGAGAGTAGTCCTATATAACTCTGCAATTTAGTGAATTGCTGTGCCCCTGAGCTCCATTTTTCAACTTGTGTTTTTGTGAGCTGACCTTAAACCCAAAATTTTGCTTCAGGACCTATACTAGTTATGGGGGTGGGGCAGGCTGAGAGTTTGGTTAATTCTTCTTCATGACGGGAAATTAGAGTGACATGTGGCCGTCCAAATGCCTACAGCTACTCTCTCATTGGTTCTCCCACTTCCCTTATATCCTCTGCACAATGTGCCAACTGTGTGAACCAGGATGTTATGGGGCTGACACTCCAAGTTGGGAGATTGATATTAAAGCAGTTGGAATGTCAAGCTGCAGCACATGGAGAGAAAAAAATTAGTAGAGTTTTAGAAACCTTTCACCATCAGAGGGTGTCCATTCTCTAGGTTTCCCATACATGTTATAACTGTAGTGATATTCCCTTCTACCTGGAGAGTTGGGAACCATGGAATCAGTGGCAGGCATTATTGCTTTAAAGCGTCTGCATTTTCTCACCCAATCTCACCAATCGTCTCAGTCCCAGGTGAACAGCCTTATGCCACATCCAGCTGTTGTTGTAGATAGGGTCATTCCAAGTTTCATCAGAACCCCTGAAGGTGTTGTGTAAGAATTTCACTGTTTCTTTGTTTTGTTTTGAAATTCCTTTTTATAGTGGGTTTGAGCTGATTCTCACTGCCGTGTTTATGTCATTCTAGACACACTTGTTTCCCTTATGGAGACATATAAATACGTAGGTTTTAAGATCCTTACTACTCAGATATATTTCTCTGTGGGGAATAGGGGTGTTGAGTCCCATTCACTGAGGAAGGAGTCGGGCTTGTCTCTTCTGTATTTGCATTATGGAACGGTACCTGTGTTAATATCAAACTCTGGTTTTGTGTGTCTCCCCACCTCTCCTTCCCCCTTAAGCAAGCATAAGTGTGTTTTCTAAATCTGAGACTCTGTTCTCTTTCCTAATTCAGTTCATATGTAGCCAGGTTTACAGCCCCTTCATAAGTGATATCTTATATCAGAATGCACCATGACCCTTGTCATAATAATGCTCCATGACCCCTGTCATCACAATGCTCCATTCCCTGGTTATCACAATTCTCCATGTCCCTTGTCATAACAATTCTCCACGTACTTGTCATCACAATGCTACATGACACTTCTCTTCACAAAGTTACATGCTCGTTTCATCACAATTCTCCATGCACTTGTCATTGCAATGTTCCATGACCCCTGTCATAGCAAGCTCCAAGTGTTTGTCATCACAATGCTTCACGACTTTATCATCAAAATTCTCAATGGCACTTTTCATCACAATGTTCTGTACGCTTGTCATCACAATGCTCCATGCCCTTGTCATCACAATGCTTCCTGACACCTGTCATCACAATGCTTCATGCCCCTTGTCATTACAGTGCTCCATGATGCTCGTCATCACAATTACCCATGGTCTTCTCATCACAATGCTCCACGGTTTTGCCATCACAATGCTCCATGCCCTGGTCATCTCAAAGCTCAATGTCCCTTGTCCTCACAATTCTCCACGTCCTTGTCATCACAATGCTCCATGGCACTTCTCATCACAATGTTATATGCTCTTGTCATAACAATACTCCATGCACTTGTCATCGCAATGCTCCATGAACCCTGTCATAGGAAGCTCCATGCGCTTGTCATCACAATGTTTCAGGACATGGACTTTAAAATTATCAATGGCCCTTGTCATCTCAATGCTCCATGCGCTTATCATCACAATGCTCCTTTACCTTTGTCAAAACAATCCTCCATGACACTTGGCATCACAATGCTCCGTGCTATTGTCATCACAATGGAACATGACATAGGTCATCACAATGCTCCCTGACACCTGTCTTCACAATACTCCATGACCTTGTCATCACAATGCTCCATGCCCTTGTCATCACAATGTGCCATGCCCACTGTCATCAAAATAATCCATGAAACTTGTCAGACCAAAGCTCCATGCCACCTTTCATCACAATGCTCCATGAACCCTGTCATCACAATGCACCATGCCCATCATCATAATGCTTCATGCTCTTGTCATCACAATGAAATCAAAATGCTCTATGACCTCTGTCATCACAATGCTCCAAACCCTTGTGATCACAATGTTCCATAACACTTGTCATCACAATACCCCATGACGCTAGTCATCACAATTATCCATGGACTTCTCATCACAATGCCCCATGACATTTGTCATCACAATGCGCAATACACATGTCATCACAATGCTCCCTGACTCTTGCCATCAGTATGCTCCCTGAACCCTTTCATGACAAGGCTCCATGCCTTTTTCATCACAATGATCCATTCCATTTTCAACACAATGCTCCAAGACCCCTGTAATCACAATGCTCCATGCCCTTGTCATCACAAAGCTCCATGATGCATGTCATCAGAATGCTCCATGGCCTTCTCATCACAATGCTCCATGCCCTTGTCATCACAATGCTCCAAGACCCCTGTAATCACAATGGTCAATGCTCCTTTTCATCAGAATGCTCCATGAGACTTGTCATCACAAGGCTCCATGGTCTTCTCATCACAATGCTCCAGGACATTGTCATCAAAATGCTCCATTCCCTTATCATCACAATGCTCCATGACCCCTGTCATCACAATACTCCATGAACATTTTCAGCCCAATGCTCCATGACCTTCTCATCACAATGCTCCATGACCAATATCATCACAATGCTCCATGACCACAGTCATCACAACGCTCAATATCACCTGACAACACAATGATCCGGGACTCTTGTCATCACAATGCTCCATTCCCTAGTCATCACAATGCTCCATGACCCCTGTCATCACTATACTCCATGAACATTTTCAGCCCAATGCTCCATGACACTTGTCATCACAATGATGCATGCCCTTGTCATCCCAATGCTCCATGACCCCTGTAATCACAATGCTCCGTGATGCTTGTCATCACAGTGCTCCATGACACCTGTCATCAAAATGCTCCATGCCTTTGTCAGCAAAATGCTACATGACCTTGTCATTACAATGTTCTATGCACTTGTCATCACAATACTCCATTACCATTGCCATCAGAATCCTCCATGAAACTTGGTATCACATTGCTCCATGCCCTTGTCATCACAATGCTCCATGCTCCTTGAAATCAAAATGATCCATGACCTCTGTCATCACAATGCTCCAAACCCTTGTGATCACAATGTTCCATAACACTTGTCATCACAATGCTCCATGATGCCTGTCATCACAATACTCCATGCCCTTTTCATCACAATGCTCCATGACCTTTGTCATCACAATTCTCGATACACTTGTCATCACAATGCTCCCTGACACTTGTCATCAGAATGCTCCTTGAACCCTCTCACAAAAAGGCTCCATGCCTTTTTCATCAAAATGCACCATGCCATTTTCAACACAATGCTCCATGCCATTGTCATCAAAATACTCCACAAGCTTGTCATCAGAATGCTCCATGTCCCTTGTCATCACAATTTTCCATGCACTTGTCAGCACAATGCTCCCTGACCCTTGTCATCACAATGCTCCAAGCCATTGTCATCACAATGGGCCATTACATATGTCATCACAATGCTCCCTGACACCTGTCTTCACAATAATGAATGACCTGGTCATCACAATGCTCCATGCCCTTGTCATCACAATGCGCCATTCCAACTGTCATCGCAATAAGCCATGAAACTTATTAGACCAATGCTCCATGCCCTTGTCATCACAATGCCCCATGCCCTTGTTATCACAATGCTCCATGACCCCTGTCATCACAATGCTCCGTGACTCCAGTCATCACAAGGCTTCATGACCTTTGTCATCACAATGGTCCATGCCCTTGTCATCAACAGTCTCTGTGACCTTTTTAACCAGAATGCTTCATGAACTTTTCATCACAATGCTCTTTGACCCTTGTCATCACAATGCTCTATGCCTTTCTCAGCACAATGCTCCATGACCCTTGTCATCACAATGCTCCATGCGCTTGTCAGCACAATGCTCCATGACCCATGTCATCACAATGCACCATGCGCTTGTCGTCACAGTGCTCCACAATCTTGTCATCACAATGCTCCATAAACCTTGTCATCACAAGGCTCCATGCACTTCAAATCAAAATGCTCTCTCACCACTGATATCACAATGGTACATCACTATTCATCACAATACTCCCTCAACCCTGTCATCACAATGTTCCATGCCTCCTGTCATGACAATGCTCCATGACTCCTGTCATCACAATGCTACATGCACTTATCATCACAATGTTCGATGATCCCTGACATCACAATGTTCCATAACCCCTGTCATCAAAATGCTCCATGACCCTTTTCATCAAAATGCTCCATGACCCCTGACATCACAATGTTACATAATGCCTCTCATCAAAATGTTCCATGACACTTTTCATCAAATTGGTCCATGACAATGTCATCACAATGCTCCCTGCCCTTCTCATCACAATGCACCATGCCCTTGTCATCAAAATGCTCCATGACCTTTGTCATCACAAAGCTCCATGACCCTTGGCATCACAATGCTCCATGCCATTGTCATCACAATACTCCATGAAACCTCTCATCACATTGTTCCATGCAATTGTCATCAAAAAGCTCCATGGTGCTTGTCATCACACTGCTCGATGCCCTTCTCATCACAATGCTCCATGCCCTTGTCATTACAATCCTCCATGACCCATGTATCACTGTGTTCCCTGCCCTTGTCATCACAATGCACCATGCCCACTCTCATCACAATAATCCATGAAACTTTTCAGACAAATGTTCCATGCCCTTGTCATCACAATGCTCCATTACCCCTGTCATAACAATGCTCCATGACCCCTGCCATCACAACGTTCCACGGCCTTGTCATCACAAGGCTCCATGACCCTTGTCATCACAATGCTCCAAGACCCCTGTAATCACAGTGCTACATGCCCTTGTCATCACAAAGCTCCATGATGCATGTCATCAGAATGCTCCATGCCCTTGCCATCACAATGCTCCATTACCCCTGTGATAACAATGCTCCATGACCCCTGCCATCACGATGTTCCATGGCCTTGTCATCACAAGGCTCCATGACCCTTCTCATCACAATGCTCCAAGACACCTGTAATCACAATGCTCCATGTCCCTTTTTATCTCAATAATCCATGAACCCTGTCATCACAATGCACCATGACCATCATCATAATGCTTCAGGCTATTGTCATCACAATGAAATCAAAATTCTCCATGACCTCTGTCATAACACTGCTCCAAACCCTTGTGATCACAATATTCCATAACACTTGTCATCACAATGCCCCATGACGCTCGTCATCACAATTATCTATGGTCTTCTCATCACAATGCTCCATGACCTTTGTCATCACAATGCTCAATACACTTGTCATCAAAATGCTCCCAGACACTTGTTCTCTGTATGCTCCTTGAACTCTGTCATGACAAAACTCCATGCCTTTTTCATCACAATGATCCATGCCTTTTTCATCACAATGCTCCAAGACACCTGTAATTACAATGCTCCATGCCCTTGTCATCACAAAGCTCAATGACGCATGTCATCAGACTGCTCCTTGGCCTTCTCATCACAATGCTCCATGCCCTTGTCATCACAATTTTCCAAGACACTCTAATCACAATGCTCCATGTCCCTTTTCATCAGTATGCTCCATGAGACTTGTCTCACAAGGCTCCATGGTTTTCTCATCACAATGCTCCAGCACCTTGTCATCACAATGCTTCACGACCTTGTCATGAAAATTTTCAATGGCACTTGTCATCATAATGCTCCAAGCCCTAGTCATCACAATGCTCCATTATATTTGTCATCACAATCCTCCATTACATTTGGCATCACAATGCTCCATGCCATTGTCATCGCAATGGACCATGACATATGTCATCACAATGCTCCCTGACACCTGTCTTCACAATACTCCATGACCTTCTCATCACAATGCCCCATGCCCTTGTCATCACAATGCCCCATGCCCACTGTCATCACAATAATCTATTAAACTTGTCAGGCCAATGCTCCATGCCCCTGTCATCACAATGCTCCATGCCCTTGTCATCACAATGCTCCATGACCCCTGTCATCACAATGCTCTCTAACTCCAGTCATCACAATGCTTCATAACATTTGTCATCACAGTGGTCCATGCCCACATCATCACAAGTCTCTGTGACCTTTGTAACCACAATACTCCATGAACTTTTCATCACAATGCTCCGTGACCCTTGTCATCACAATGCTCCATGCCTTTGTCAGAACAATGCTCCATGACCCTTGTCATCACAATGTGCCACGTGATTTTCATCACAACGGTCCACAACCTTGTCATCGTAATGCTCCATAAACCTTGTAATCACAATGCTCCATGCACTTCTCATCAAAATGATCTATCAACAGAGATATCACAATGTTCCATCACTAGTCATCACAATACTCCCTCACCCCTGTAATCACAATGATCCATGACCCCTGTCATCACAATGCTACATCCCCTTATCATCACAATGTTCCATGACCCCTGACATCACAATGTTCCATAACCCCTGTCATCAAAATGCTCCATGACCCTTTTCATCCCAAAGCTCCATGACCCCTGACATCACAATGTTCTATAATCCCTGTCATCAAAATGTTCCATTACACTTTTCATCAAATTGCTGCATGACCCTGTCATCAAAATGCTCCCTGCCCTTCTCATCACAATGCACCACGCCCTTGACATCAAAATGCTCCATGACTTTTGTCATCACAAAGCTCCATAACCCTTGGAATCACAATGTTCCATGAACCCTCTCATCACATTGTTCCATGCCCTTGTCATCACAAAGCTCCATGACGCTTGTCAAAACAATGTTCGATGCCCTTCTCATCACAATGCTCCATGCCCTTGTCATTACAATCCTCCATGACCCATGGATCACAGTGTTCCGTGACCTTGTCATCACAATGCTCCATGCCCACTCTCATCACAATAATCCATGAAACTTTTCAGACCAATGCTCCATGCCCTTCTCATCACAATGCTCCATTACCCCTGTCATAACAATGCTCCATGACCCCTGCCATCACAATGTTCCACACCATTGTCATCACAAGGCTCCATGACCCTTGTCATCACAATGCTCCAAGACCCCTGTAATCACAATGCTCCATGCCCTTGTCATCACAAAGCTCAATGACGCATGTCATCAGAATGCTCCATGGCCTTCTCATCACAATGCTCCTTGCCCTTATCATCACAATGCTAGAAGACCCCTGTAATCACAATGCTCCATGCCCCTTTTCATCTCAATGCTCCATGAACCCTGTCATCACAATGCACCACGCCCATCACCATAATGCTTCAGGCTATTGTCATCACAATGAAATCAAAATGCTCCATGACCTCTCTCATCACAATGCTCCGAAACCTTGTGATCACAGTGTTCCATAAAACTTATCATCACAACACCCCATGACGCTCATCATCACAATTATCCATGGTCTTCTCATCACAATGCTCCATGAACTTTGTCATCACAATGCTCAATACACTTGTCATCACAATGCTCCGTGACACTTGTCGTCAGTATGCTCCTTGAACCCTGTCATGACAAGGCTCCATGCCTTTTTCATAACAAAGATCCATGCCATTTTCATCACAATACTCCATGCCCTTGTCAGCACAAAGCTCCATGACGCATATCATCAGAATGCTCCACGCCCTTGTCATCACAATGCTCCATGCCCCTTTTCATCAGAATGTTCCATGAGAATTGTCATCACAAGGCTCCATGGACTTCCCATCACAATGCTCCAGGACCTTGTCATCACAGTGCTCAATTCCCTTCTCATTACAATGCTCCATGACCCCTGTCATCACAATACTCCATGAACATTTTCAGCCCAATGCTTCATGACCTTCTCATCACAATGCTCCATGACCCATATCATCACAATCCTCCATGACCACTGTCATCACAACACTCCATGACCCCTGACAACACAATGATCCGGGACTCTTGTCATCACAATGCTCCATTCCCTTGTCATCACAATGCTCCATGAACATTTTCAGCCCAATGCTCCATGACACTTGTCATCACAATGATCCATGCCCTTGTCATCCCAATGCTCCATGACCCCTGTAATCACAATGCTCCATGACGCTTATCATCACAGTGCTCCATGACCCTTATCATCACAATTCTCCATGCCTGTGTCATCAAAATCCTACATGACCTTGTCATCACAATGCTCCATGAGCTTGTCATCACAATACTCCATTACCATTTTCATCACAATCCTCCATGAACCTTGGGATCACATTGCTCCATGCCCTTGTCATCACAATGCTCCATGCTCCTTGAAATCAAAATGGTCCATGACCTCTGTCATCACAATGCTCCAACCCCTTGTGATCACAATGTTCCATAACACTTGTCATCACAACACTCCATGATGACTGTCATGACAATACTCCATGCACTTGTCGTCACAATGCTCCATGACCTTTGTCATCACAATTCTCAATACACTTGTCATCACAATGCTCCCTGACACTTGTCGTCAGAATACTCCTTGAACACTGTCATGAAAAGGCTCCATGCCTTTTTCATCAGAATGCTCCATGCCCTTTTCATCACAACGCTCCAGGTCATTGTCATCACAATACTCCACAAGCTTGTCATCAGTATGCTCCATGATCATTGTCTTCAGAATGCTCCATGACCCCTGTCATCACAATGCTCCATACCCCTTGTCATTACAGTGTTCCATGACGCTCGTCACCACAATTATCCATGGTCTTCTCATCACAATGCTCCACAGTCTTGCCATCACAATGCTCCATGCCTTGGTCATCACGATGCTCCATGTCCCCAGTCATCACAATGCTCCATGACCACTGTCATCACAATGCTCCATACCCCTTGTCATTACAGTGCTCCATGACGCTCGTCATCACAATTATCCATGGTCTTCTCATCACAATGCTCCATGCCCTTGTCATCAATATGCTCCATGACCATTGTCATCACAATGCTCCATGACCACTGTCATAACAATGCTCCATGACCCCTGTCATCACAAGGCTCCATACCACTTGTCTTTACAGTGTTCCATGATGCTCCTCATCACAATTATCCATGGTCTTCTCATCACAATGCTCCACGGTCTTGCCATCACAGTGCTCCATGCCTTGGACATCACAATGCTCCATGTCCCCGGTCAACACAATACTCCCTCACCCCTGTCATCACAATATTCCATGACCCTTGTCACAACAATGCTACATGCCTTTATCTTCACAATGCTCCATTCCCCTGACATCACAATGTTCCATAACCCCTGTCATCACAATGCTCCCTGCCCTTCACAACAGAATGCACCCCCCCGTCATCAAAATGCTCCATGACCTTTGTCATCACAATGCTCCATTACCTTTGTCATCAGAATCCTCCATGACACTTGGCATCACAATGCTCCATGGCATTGTCATCACAATGGGCCATTACATATGTCATCACAATGCTCCTTGACACCTGGCTTCACAATAATGAATGACCTGGTCATCACAATGCTCCATGCCCTTGTCATCACAATGCGCCATTCCAACTGTCATCGCAATAAGCCATGAAACTTATTAGACCAATGCTCCATGCCCTGGTCATCACAATGCTCCATGTACCCTGTCATCACAATTCTCCACGTTCTTGGCATCACTATGCTCCATGATACTTCTCATCACAGTGTTACATGTTTTGTCAACACAATTCTCTATGCACTTGTCATCGCAATGCTCCATGACCCCTGTCATAGCAAGCTCCATGTGATTGTCATCACAATGCTTCATGAACATATCATCAAAATTCTCAATGGCCCTTGTTATCACAATGCTCCATGACCCTTGTCATCACAATGCTCCATGACCCTTTTCATCACAATGCTCCAAGCCCTTGTCATCAAAATGCTCCATTACCTTTGTCATCACAATCCTCCATGACACTTGGCATCACAATGCTACATTCCATTGTCATTGCAATAGACCATGACATATGTCATCACAATGCTCCCTGACACCCTTCTTCACAATACTCCATGACCTTCTCATCACAATGCTCCATGCCCTTGTCATCACAATGTGCCATGCCCACTGTCATCACAATAATCCCTGAAACTTGTCAAACCAATGCAACATGCCCCTGTCATCACAATGCTCCATGCCCTTTCATCACAATGCTCTATGACCCCTGTCATCACAATGCTCCGTGACTCCAGTCATCACAATGCTTCATGACCTTTGTCATCACAATGGTCCATGCCCTCGTCATCACAAGGCTCTGTGACCTTTGTGACCACAACACTCCATGAACATTTCATCACAATGCTCGGTGACCCTTGTCATCACAATGCTCCATGCCTTTGTCAGCACATTACTCCATGACACATGGCATCAAATGTGCCATGCGCTTGTCATCACAATTCTCCACATCGTTGTCATCACAATGCTCCATAAACCTTGTCATCACAATGCTCCATGCGTTTGTCAGCACAATGTTCCATGACCCATGTCATCACAATGTGCCCTGCGTTTCTCATCACAATGCTCCACAGCCTTGTCATCACAATGCTCCATGCACCTCTCATCAAAATGCTCTCTCACCACTGATATCACAATGTTCCATCACTAGTCAACACAATACTCCCTCCAACCTGTCATCCCAATGTTCCATGACCCTTGTCACAACAATGCTACATGCTCTTATCATCACAATGCTGCATGATCCCTGACATCAAAATGTTCCATAACCCCTGTCATCACAATGCTCCATGACCCTTTTCATCACAATGCTCCATGACCCTTAACATCACAATGTTCCATAAACACTGTCATCAAAATGTCCATGACCCTTTTCATCCAATTGCTCCATGACCCTGTCATCACAATGCTCCCTGCCCTTCTCATCACAATGCACCACGCCCTTGTCATCAAAATGCTCCATGGCCTATGTCATCACAAAGCTCCATGACCCTTGGAATCACAATGCTCCATGCCATTGTCATCACAAACCTCCATGAAACCTCTCATCACATTGCTCCATGCCGTTGTCATCACAAAGCTCCATGACGCTAGTCATCACAATGCTCCATGCCCTTGTCATTGTAATCCTCCAAGACACATGTATCTCTGTGTTCCGTGCCCTTGTCATCACAATGATCCATGCACACTCTCATCACAATAATCCATGAAACTTTTCAGACCAATGCTTCATGCCCTTGTCATCACAATGCTCCATTACACCTGTCATAACAATGCTCCATGACCCCTTCCATCACAATGTTCTACGGCCTTGTCATCAAAAGACTCCATGACCCTTGTCATCACAATGCTCCAAGACCCCTGTAATCACAATGCTCCATGCCCATGTCATCACAAAGCTCCCTGACGCATGTCATCAGAATGCTCCATGGTCTTCTCATCACAATACTCCATGCCCTTGTCATCACAATGCTCCAAGACCCTTGTTATTACAATGATCCATGCCTCTTTTCATCTCAATGCTCCATGAACCCTGTCATCACAATGCACCATGCCCATCATCATAATGCTTCATGCTATTGTCATCACAATGAAATCAAAATTCTCCATGACCTCTCTCATCACAATGCTCCAAACCCTTGTGATCACAATGTTCCATAACACTTGTCATCACAACGCCCCATGACGTTGGTCATCACAATTATCCATGGACTTCTCATCACAATGCTCCATGACCTTTGTCATCACAATTCTCAATACACTTGTCATCACAATGCTCCCTGACACTTGTCATCAGTATGCTCATTGAACCCTGTCATGACAAGTCTCCATGCCTTTTTCATCACAATGATCCATGCCCTTTTCATCACAATGCTTCATGCGATTGTCATCACAATACTCCACAAGCTTGTCATCAGAATGCTCCGTGACCCTTGTCATCTCAATGATCCACGACCCCTGTCATCACAATGCTCCATGCCCCTTTTCATTACAGTGCTCCATGAAGTTCGTCATCACAATTATCCATGGTCTTCTCATCACAGTGCTCCACGGTCTTGCCATCACAATGCTCCATGCCCTGGTCATCACAATGCTCCATGTCCCCAGTCATCACAATGCTCCATGACCTCTGTCATCACAATGCTCCATACTGCTTGTCATTACAGTGCTCCATGACACTCGTAATCACAATTGTCCATGGTCTTCTCATCACAATGCTCCACGCCCTTGTCATCAAAATGCTCCATGACACTTGTCATCCAAATGCTCCATGACCACTGTCATAACAATGCTCCATGACCCCTGTCATCACAAGGCTCCATACCACTTGTCATTACAGTGCTCCATGACGCTCCTCATCACAATTATCCATGGTCTTCTCACCACAATGCTCCACGGTTTTGCCATCACAGTGCTCCATGCCTTGGGCATCACAATGCTCCATGTCCCCGGTCATCACAATGCTCCATGACCACTGTCATCATGGTGCTCTATACCCATTGTCATTACAGTGCTCCATGACCCTCGTCATCACAATTATCCATGGTCTTCTCATCACAATGCTCCACGATCTTGCCATCGCAATGCTCCATGCCCTGGTCATCACAATGCTCCATGTCCCCTGCTATCACAATTCTCCACGATCTTGGCATCACTATGCTCCATGACACTTCTCATCACAGTGTTACATGCTTTGTCATCACAATTCTCTATGCACTTGTCATCGCAATGCTCCATGACCCCGTCATAGCAAGCTCCATGTTTTTGTCATCACAATACTCCATGCCCTTGTCGTCACAATTCTCCATGACCTTTGTCATCACAATGCTCCCTGACACTTGTCGTCAGAATGCTCTCTGAAAATTGTCATGAAAAGGCTCCATGTGTTTTTCATCACAATGCCCCATGCCATTTTCATCAAAATGCTCCATGTCATTGTCATCAAAATACTCCACAAGCTTGTCATCAGAATGCTCCATGAACCTTATCATCACAATGCTCCATGACGCCTGTTATCACAATGCTCCATACACCTTGTCATTACAGTGCTCCATGACGCTCATCATCACAATTATCCATGGTCTTCTCATCACAATGCTCCACGGTCTTGCCATCACAATACTCCATGCCCTGGTCATCACAATGCTCCATGTCCCCTGTCATCACAATTCTCCACGTTCTTGCCATCACTGTGCTCCATGATGCTTTTCATCACAGTGTTACATGCTTTGTCATCACAATTCTCTATGCACTTGTCATTCCAATGCTCCATGATCCCTGTCACAGCAAGCTCCATGTGATTGTCATCACAACCCTTCATGAACATGTCATCAAAATTCTCAATGGCCCTTGTTATCACAATGCTCCATGACCCTTGTCATCACAGTGCCCCAAGCGCTTGTCATTAAAATGCTCCATTACCTTTGTCATCACAATCCTCCATGACACTTGGCATCACAATGCTCCATTCCATTGTCATCGCAATGGACCATGACATATGTCATCACAATGCTCCCTGACACCCTTCTTCACAATACTCCATGACCTTCTCATCACAATGATCCATGCCCTTGTCATCACAATGCGCCATGCCCACTGTCATCACAATAATCCCTGAAACTTGTCAAACCAATGCAACATGCCCCTGTCATCACAATGCTCCATGCCCTTTCATCACAATGCTCTATGACCCCTGTCATCACAATGCTCCGTGACTCCAGTCATCACAATGCTTCATGACCTTTGTCATCACAATGGTCCATGCCCTCGTCATCACAAGGCTCTGTGACCTTTGTCACCACAGCGCTCCATGAACATTTCATCACAATGCTCGGTGACCCTTGTCCTCCCAATGCTCAATGCCTTTGTTAGCACAATACTCCATGACCCATGGCATCACAATGTGCCATGCGCTTGTCATCACAATGCTCCACATCTTTGTCATCACAATGCTCCATAAACCTTGGCATCACACTGCTCCATGCACTTCTCATCAAAATGCTCTCTCACCACTGATATCACAATGTTCCATCACTAGTCAACACAATACTCCCTCACCCGTGTCATCACAATATTCCATGACCCTTGTCACAACAATGCTACATGCCTTTATCATCACAATGCTCCATTCCCCTGAAATCACAATGTTCCATAACCCCTGTCATCACAATGCTCCCTGCCCTTCACAACAGAATGCACCACACACTTGTCATCAAAATGCTCCATGACCTTTGTCATCACAAAGCTCAATGACCCTTGTCATCACAATGCTGCATGCCATTGTCATCACAATGCTCCATGAATCCTCTCATCACATTGTTCCATGCCCTTGTCATCACAGGCTCCATGATGCTTTTCATCACAATGCTCGATGCCATTCTTATCACAATGCTCCATGCGCTTGTCATTACAATCCTCCATGACCCATGTATCACAGTGTTCCATGCCCTTGTCATCACAATGCTGCTTGCCCCCACTCATCACAATAATCCATGAAACTTTTCAAACCAATGCTCCATGCCCTTCTCATCACAATGCTCCATTACCCCTGTCATAACAATGCTCCATGAACCCTGCCATCACAATGTTCCACAGCCTTGTCATCACAAGGCTCCATGACCCTTGTCATCACAATGCTCCAAGACCCCTGTAATCACAATGGTCCATGCCCTTGTCATCACAAAGCTCCATGACGCATGTCAACAGAATGCTCCATGGCCTTCTCATTCACGATGTTCCATGCCTTTGTCATCACAATGCTCCAAGACTCCTGTAATCGCAATGCTCCATGCCCCTTTTCATCTCAATGCTCCATGAACCCTGTCATCACAATGCACCATGCCCATCATCATAATGCTTCAGGCTATTGTCATCACAATGAAACCAAAATGCTCCATGACCTCTGTCATCACAATGCTCCAAATCCTTGTGATCAATATGTTCCATAACACTTATCATCACAACGCCCCATGACGCTCGTCATCACAATTATCCATGGTCTTCTCATCACAATGCTCCATGACCTTTGTCATCACAATACTCAATACCCTTGTCATCACAATGCTCCCTGACACTTGTTGTCAGTTTGCTCCTTGAACCTTGTCATGACAAGGCTCCATGCCTTTTTCATCACAATGATCCATGCCCTTTTCATCACAGTGCTCCAAGACCGCTGTAATCACAATGCTCCATGCCCTTGTCATCACAAAGCTCCATGATGCATGTCATCAGAACACTCCATGGCCTTCTCATCCCAATGCTCCATGCCCTTTTCATCACAATGCTCCAAGACCCCTGTAATCACAATGCTCCATGGCACTTTTCATCAGAATGCTCCATGAGACTTGTCATCACAAGGCTCCATGGTCTTCTCATCACAGTGCTCCAGTACCTTGTCATCACAATGCTCCATGACCCCTGTCATCACAGTACTCCATGGACATTTTCAGCCCAATGCTCCATGACCTTCTCATCACAATGCGCCATGACCCCTGTCATCACAATGCTCCATGACCACTGTCATCACAACGCTCCATGAACCCTGACAACACAATGATCCGGGACTCTTGTCATTAAAATGCTCCATGACCATTGTCATCACAATGATCCATGCGCTTGTCATCCCAATGCTCCATGACCCCTGTAATCACTATGCTCCGTGATGCTTGTCATCACATTGCTCCATGAACCTTGTCATCATAATGCTCCTTGCCTTTGTCAACAAAATGGTACATAATCTTGTCATCACAATTCTCCATGCGCTTGTCATCACAATCCTCCATGACCATTGGGATCACATTGTTTCATGCCCTTGCCATCTCTCTCTTGCATTTCTGGTTTTTACAGATATTCGGATGTCCCTTTTGACCGGTGGTAAGTAGACAATTCTTTGTAGTGTGGATTTGTATTGCGTGCTTGCTTGATTGGCCAAAAAGGGTGTATGCGTTTTCTTCTGAATATATTCAGGAGAAAAGGCATACGCCCTTTTTGGCCAAGTGCATCTCTGTCCAAGTTGGGATGCTTTTCCTGTGCTTTAAAGGCGATTCCCATTTACCTCTTGAAATATGTTTTGTGCAATTCTGCCTCATTTTCAGGGCCGCTTCATTGCCTTCCCTCAACAGATTTTTGGAAGAGAGTAGTCCTTTATAAGTCTGCAGGTTTGTGAATTGCTGTGCCCCGGAGCTCCAATTTTCAAATCCCATCTTTGTGAGCTGGCCGCAAATCCACAATTTTGCTTCAGGACCTATACTGGTTCCAGGGGTGGCTATATTGGTTCCCTGTGGGTGGCTGAGGCTTTGGTTAATTCTTCTTCCTGCCGGGAAATTAGAGTGACATGTGCCCGTCCAAATGCCTACATCTACTCTCTGATTGGTTCTCCCTCTTCCCTTTCATCCTCTGCACAATTAGCAAACTGTGCGAACCAGGAGGTTATAGGGGCTGACTCTCCTAAGTTGGGAGATTGATAGTAAAGCAGTTGGAATGCCAAAGTGGAGCAAAAGTAGAGGAAAAATTAGGAGAGTTTTAGAGACCTTTCGCCATCACAGGGTGTCCATTTTCTAGGTTTCCCATACATGTTATAATTGTAGTGATATTCCCTTCTACCTGGAGATTTGGGACACATGGAATGGTGGCATGCATTACTACTTTAAAAGGTCTGCATTTTCTCTCCCAATCTCACCAGTCCTCTCAGTCCCAAGTGTCCAGCCTTATGTCTCATCCAGCTGTATTTACAGATAGGGTCATTCCAGGATTCATCAGAACCCCTGAAGGAATTGTGTAAGAATTTCGCTGTTTTTTTGGGTTTTTTGAAATTCATTTTTATAATGGGGTTGAGCTGATTTTCACTGACGTGTTTATGCCAGTCTAGACACAATTGATTCCCTTACGGAGACATATCAATACATAGGTTTTAAGATTCTTAGTAGTCAGATATATTCCTCTGTTGGGCATAGGAGTGTTGAGTCCCGTTCACTGAGGAAGGTGTAGGTCTTGTCTATTCTGCATTTGGTTTATGGAATGGTACCCGTGCTAATATATAACTCTGGTTTTATGCATCACCCCACCTCTCCTTTCCCCTGAAGCAGGCATAAGAGATTTTTGCTAAATGTGAGACTCTGTTCTCTTTCCTAATTCAGTTCATGTGTTGTGATATTGACATTCCCTCTATAAGTGATATCTTATGATAAGATTCTTTTTCTGTGTGACTAATTTCCCTTAAAATCATCATACCTAAATCCACTCATTATGCTGCTACTGGCCTTATATACATTGATTTCACTTCTGAGTGATATTCCGTTGTACAAAATTACCACAAGTTCTTTATGCATTTCTCTTTTTCCTGGGATATTTTAGGTGTACCAAAGTTGAGGTTCTTGTATGCAGAGCAGCCCTAAACTTTGGGGTGCCTGTGTCTTATTGACATTTAGTCTTCCCAAGTTATATGTCCATGAGTTGAAGTCCCCTTGCTCCGGGGCTTTGTATTTTAGATGTTTTGAAAACAGCATACACTTCTTCAGAGTGGCTCTTGGATATTTATACCCCACCCATCAGCGTGACTAGGCTCCCTGTTTTCCATGGCCACTCCTGCATTTCTGGTTTGTACACATTTTTTGGATGGCCTTTCTGAGCAGTGGAAATTGTGACTTCTTTGTTGTGCGGATTTGCATTTCCCTCTTGCTTGGTTGGCCAAAAACTCTGCATGTGTTTTTTTCCTGAAAATATTCACGAAAAAAACGCATACACCCTTTTGCCCAACCGCATCATTTTAGAAATTCTGCTGCTTTTCATATGCTTTAAATGTGAGTACAATCTACCTTTTGAAATCTGTTTCCTGCAATTCTGCCTCTCATTCAGATCCTCTTCGTTGCCTTACCTGAATATATTTTTGAACGTTGGTTATCATTTATATCTTTGCAGGTCTTTGTATTGTCTGCTCCTGAGCTCCATTTTGCAACTCGCTTTTTTTGTGAGCTGGCCGCCAAACCATTGGATTACTTCTGGCCCTATTCTGGTTCTGAGGAGACAGGCTGAGCCTTTGGTTAATTCTTCTTCCTAATGGGAAATTAGAGTGACATGTGCCTGTCAAAACTCCTACAGCTAATCTCTCATTGGTTCCCCCTCTTCCCATTTATCCTCTGCACAAATTGCAAACTGTGTGAAACAGGAAGTTGAAGGTGCTGATTCTCCAAGTGGGGAGATTGTTAGTAATGTGGCTGGAATGGCGAAACCCAGCACCAGGAGATCAAAAATGAGGTGCATTTTAGACACCTTTCCTGAGCACACGGTGTACATTCATCTCGGTTTCCCAGGCATGTTTTCGCTGTCAGAAGACTCCCTTGAACCTGCAGATTTGGGACCCATGGAATGGGTACCAGGCAGTATTACTTTAAAAGGTCTGCATTTCCTCACCCAGCCTCTCTAACATCTCTTAGCGTGCATAGCTTCCAGCCTTATATAATCATCCTGCTGTGGGTCTACATGTGTTCAATCCATGTTACATCGTAGCCCTTCAACAAAAGTTGTAAGAATTTTTGTCTGTCTCACTGTTTTTATAAATAGTTTTAAATTTATTTTTATATTGGTTACAGCTGATTTTCAAAGCTCTGTTTTTTGCTGCTGTACATCCACTTGATTCATGTACTGTGAGACAACAATAACTTCTTTTTCAGATGCTTACCAGTCATATGTATTATTTTCCAGTGACTTGAGTGGGCTGAGTGCAGTTCTTTGAGGTACCGTGTAGGCCTTGTCAGTTATTCAATTTGGTACTTGGAATGGTATCTTTGTTAATTTCAACCTCCTGGATAATACCTCACCATTCCCCACCTTTCCCATTTAGCAGCCTTATGTCTATTTTCTACATATTTGACTATGTTTCTGTTTTGTAATTTATTTCATGTGTAGCCATTTTTGATTCCACCTTTAAGTGACATCTTATGATATGTGTCTTTTTCTTTCTGACATATGTCACTTAGAATGATCGTATGTAACTCCTCCAGAGTTGTTACAACTGGCCTTATTTCATTGATTTCTGGATGAGTAATATTCCACTCTACATAAGTACCCCATCTCTTTTATCCATTTTATCCTTCCAGGGACATTTAGGTTATATCCAAGTTGAGGCCCTTTTTAACAGAGAGGTGGTAAACGTTCGGGTGCCTGTTTTCTGTCGATTTTTGTTTTTCCCAAGGTACACGCCCATGAGTGCAAGTGCCCTATGCTCTGTAACTCATTTTTTAGATGTTTTAGCAAACACAATACACTTCTCCAGAGTGGCCGTTGGCAAATTACATTTCCACTATCAGCCTCACAGGGCTCCCTTTTCTCCTCGCCCTGTCCTGCATTTCTGGTGTTTACACTTTATGTGGATGGCCCTTCTGACTGATGTGAAGTGATACATTTTGTGATATTGATTTCCAGTGCCCACCTGTTTGGTTGGATAAAAAGTGTGTATGGCCTTTACTTGAATATATTCAGAAAAAATGCATACACCCTTTTTGGCCAACTGCATCATTGGCGATGTTCAGCCCCTTTTCTTGTGCTTTAATGGGGAGTCCTTTCTACCTCTTCAAATCTGTTTCCTGCCACTCTCCCTTGCTTACAAGTCCTTTTCTGTGACTTACCTCAAGACATTTTTCGACGATAGATATTTTCAACTCTGCAGTTTCATGAATTTTAGTGCCCCTGAGTTCCATTTTTCAACTTGTGTTTTTGGAAACTGGACACAAAACAGCGGGATTTCCTCTAGCCCTATTCTGTTTCCGTGGGCAATTCTAGCCTTTGATGAATTTGTCTTCTGGATTGGAAATTAGAGTGGCATGTGCCTGTCCGAACACCTAAGAGTTGTCTCTAAATTTTTCTCATCCTTCCGCTTCATCCTCTGGACAAATTCCAAACTGTGTGCAACAGGATGTTGACGGTGCTGATATCCCCAAGTGAGGAGATTGTTAGGAAAGATGCTGGAGGGTTGAACCCGAGCACCAGGCAATGAGGAGATGAGGTGCCTTTTCCAAACTCTTTCCGATCAAACGGTGTACCATCCTCTAGGTGTGACAGGCATGTTTTAGCTGTAGGAAGGGTCCCGTGCATGTAAGGAGAACACCAGGGATTTTTCCAAATCAGTGCCTCCCCGAACCCCAAACTGGGGAATTTTTAAGCTACGGCTACACGTATGTCCTTTAAGGGCCTTGGGAAATAGGCAGAGCCCAAACTTTAGATGACTGAAATCTTCAGGGTCAGAAGCGCTCACCATCGGCCTTGCTTTGGTTACATTTTATCTGTCATTGATAGATGATGTCAATAAAAAATATCTATTCTTTTTCAGATTATTTCCCCTTATAGCTTATTGCAAAATATTCAGTGTAGTTCCCTGTGCTATACAGTAGTTCCTTGTTGATGATCTATTTTATACATAGCAGTGTGTATGTGTTAATCGCAAACTGTTAATTTATCCCTTCTCCTACCTTTCCCCTTTGGTAATAATAAATTATAAGATTTTATACTTCTCAGAAATGGGGGAGCTGAAAGAGAGGTATCATTTTCAATGGAAAAGCATTCAAAACAAGATTGAAGCTTCAGCCAAGAGTATTCGATGTACATCCATGGAAATAAATCACTTCATTTCTCTAATGTTGACCTGACAAATAAGACAGACGTCTTCACTGAACTTGCTTATAGGAAAGTGATGGAAATATCAAATGTAAGTCTTAGAAACATCTTATTTTACCCGAGCATTATACACTGCTCTATGTTAACTACAGTTTGGCTCACACATCTGTTCATTGAAGTTACAATGTTCTCAATTTCTGTTACTGATCCTCCAGAGTGGACCCCAACAGGAGTCCCCGTGCCCAGTGTCATTGGAGCCAACAGATCAAGACTGAGTTTGGTTCAGAAGCAAAGGAAACATTATTTTGAAAACAGAATGGAGAGGTGAGAGCGTGCACTCCCCCATGGGCTGTGGGCTGGGCTGCTGTGTAGGGTCCCTGGCAGCGTCAGTGGGAGGGAGGGGATGGAGCTCTCGAGGACTGCGTTGGCTGCAGCTCAGGCTCTATGCCGCGGAGTCTGCATGGGACCCCGCTAGCTGAGGTGTCGGCCCAGCCATTCTGCACTAGGAAATCGGGTCTGAAGTGCCGGGTGTGGGACCTCTGCATGCGGAACCCTAGGAGCACGTGAAATTAGACAAAGCACAAAGGAAAAACAGGTTAGACTTTATTTTATTGCCCAGATTCTCTTTTTATCTCCGAGGAATTTTTAATGAACGTTGCCGGAGACGAACACCTCCTCTGCTTTTTGTTCCGTTCCTTATTCTTGGGGTGTTGAGGGTGCAGACCCCTCTTTTGTAACTGCTTCATGCTGTGGTGGGAGTCCTGATACATGGGGGGAGGGGCAAAACGTCTCCCCACCAGCCTCCTGGTGAGGTTGATTGTCCCAAGGCCTCCTGCCTCACTTCTCGTCCGCCTGAGCACCAGCATTGCAAGTGTTACAGATTCTAATGACCTTTAAGGGTCCAGGAAAGAGAGTCGCAGTGATCCTGCGGTGGCAGGTTTCACCCCACCCCACATATGTTCGGCGACCTTAGGCTGACAGTTTTTGTCAGACTAGATGCTCTGACCAGTAGTCTGTGCTTTCTTTAATTAAGTCCCTGAATTAATGTACAAACAGCACCATGTGTCAGAGCCCTGCCCGCACAACTGCCAGACAGTCCAGGGTCAGTGGTGATCCAGGACCATGACGTCCACTGAGTCAACGGCCTTTAGAAGTAGCCAGCAGTCCAGCCGGTCATATTGGCCACCATCACCGCGGTGTCTGTAGGGTTTTCTATGGTGAAAGCGTGATATACGTTTCCCCCGCCAAGCTTATTAGCTCCCCTCTGGGTGCAGTAAGTCCTGCAAGCAGTAGTCTGCTCTTTCGGGGCACAGTCTTGTCGTTTTCTGAGAGAAACTCCAGGTCAAGTGATGGTCACACGAGTCATCTTGGGGTCCCGTTGCCCCCGTTTATCTCTCTGGAGGTTGGAGTTGGAGGGCCTCCTCACTCGAGGTCAGTGTGTCCACAGAGCGACCCCTGCAACTTCAGGGCATGATGGGTGGTTAGGATCACCACGTGGGGTCCTTTTCCCTTAGGAGGGAGCTGGCCTTGCGGGCTGCTGATTTCCAGCTTTTTAGATACCCCAGTATCCTGGCCTGATGAGTCGGTGGGCAAAGCCCTTGGTGACCATAGTTTATCATACCTGAAGAGCATTCTTGTGTTGCTCCATTTCAAGTGGTCCCAGTTTTTGCACTAAGGCTCCAAGGGCGATTAACCTTTGACCGGGTATGTAAAGGTCAAAGGGTTTAGCTAAATTAGGGAGTTCCTGGGCAAGGGTCTGTATTGACTGCTCTTTCCATTCTTGAAAGGCTGCTTCTGGATTCTATTCAAAAGGATCATCATCTTTTCGTGTCAGTGTTTCATGTAGAGGCCCAGCTATTAGACTGTAGTTAGGGATCCAGATGCAGAAAACCTTGGCCTCCCCAGGAACCCCTAAGCTGTCTTCTAGTTTTAGAAGAGGTAAGGCTGCAAATGGCTTCTTCCCTATCCTGGGATGCGTTTCTCCGAATATCTGTGAGAATGAAGCCCAGGCATGTCACCTTAGCCTGGGATATTTGAGCATTTTCCTTGGACACCTTCTATCCTTTCTTGTCTAGGTAGTTCAGAGGCGTCTTTAGTAGGCCTGGGGATCAGAAGGTCATCTGCATATTGAAGGAGGTTTCCCTTTTACAGAGGTTGAACTTTAAGGTCTTTAGAGGACATTTCCCCAATGATGGTGTGGGGATTTTTGAACCATTGGGGCAGGACGGCCCAGCATTATTGCTTTTGTTGCATGTTGTGTCCTGCCACTCACAAGCCAAAAATTCTTGTGACTCTGAGATGAATGGAATACAGAAGAGGGCATCATTGAAGTCTGATACAGAATGCCATGGCCTGGTGGAAGGTAGAATGACCAGCAGGGAGTAGGAAATAGGAGCTACTGGATGTATATCCTCGGTGGCTTCACTGACTGTCCTGATATCCTTTACCAGGTCTCCAGCAGCCCATGGGGCTCTCGTGGTCAGGCCAATCCCAGGATATGGAGCTCACCTGGGCTGCACCCCTACCCCACAGCCCACGGGGCTCTCCTGGTCAAGTCCCTCCCAGGGTATGGAGCTCACCTCTGCAGCTACCCAGCAGCCCATGGGGCTCTCCTACTCAGGCCCTTCCCAGGATACGGAGCTCCCCTGGGCACGTACCCCAGCAGGGCTGGACACACAGGAACTGTGCACATAGCCCACCTTGCAGAGAACCCCCAGCTCACCTGTCGCTCACAGCTGACACAGAATACCTCAGAGCAGGACTTGAACTAACAAACAGCAGCTCTGACAGGTCTGTGACCATGGCTATCACTCTCTGCAGGCTCTTTCTGCCTGGTCTTCCAGACACTTCCACTGCAGCCAGTGCACCAGGCCTCTGTCTCCACCCACCATCACTCCTCTCCCTGACTCCTGGGTTCCTCTCATTAGGATAGGGTCTTCTTGAAGTTGTTTTCCACTCATGGACCTGATAAAATGATAAGAAAACAAGCCGCAGCTGCTGCCCCTTGTCTATCCTGACTCTCAAGAGCCCACACCTGTTCCTAGGGCCTGGCCCATTTAGCAAGTTTCATTTTGTGCAACTGTGAACCCCTGAGGGGTGCGGATTGGCTGATTTTGGCAGCCTGAAACTTCCTGCCAGCCCTCCACAGGTGTGCCTGGGTTGAGGGCAATATAAACAGCTCTCCAGTGAGCGACAGCCCTTGTAGCTGTGACTGACGCCATATTCTCTGCCCCGTAGGCATTGCCGGGGCTGTGCTGGTGGGAGGGAGTGAGGGGCCGTGGCTTAGTGTGTGGCCCAGTGTGAGTGGGGCTCTGCTGGACTTTCTGCAGGAGTTGCCAGGCTGCCACCTGCTAAAGAAGAGGATGTGTCACCGATACCTGCCGCTGGAATTTCTCCCCAGGCAGAGGTGAGGAAGTAAAAAAGCAGTGGGGGCCGTGGCAGGAGGGGTATCTCAGGCAGGGAAATGGAAAGCTTCCAGAAGAGCATCTGTGGCCAGGACCATCCTGACTGGCCTGCAGGCACCAAGTCGGCCTGTGTGCTGTTGCTGGTGTGGCTCCACAGCCCTTCCTCTAAGCTTGCAAGTTCTTGTACATATTCAGGTGTTTTAACTGGAAAGGGTGGGAACAGTTCAGTAGCAGCTGGCCAGGGGCTCAGCTCACGTTTACTCACAGATGCCTTGGCTCGGTCCCCCAGCTTTGCAATGAGAACCCTCCTTGCTTGGGGGGTGGGCTGCTGGCTGTATGGGAGATGATTCCCTACCTCTGACCAATTTCAGAATTGTTTACCGCTGGAACAAGTGCCCTGATAGGGTTTTCCTCTATCTGGTGGGTTCAGTGTTTTTTTTCTTTTTCGGTTCAAGTTAGATTTTATTCCTCTTTTATGTATTTATAGATATAAGCATGAAAATAATTCATTCATATAAATACATCTGTGTGAAGGGAAGAACTTTTTCCTCTATTATTTTTAAATTTTATTTTTTAAAATTTTGAAATTTAATTTTATTTATTTTTTATACAGCAGGTTATTATTAGTTATGTATTTTATGCATATACATGTATACAGGTGAATCCCAATCTCCCAACTCATCCCAACACCACCACCCCATGGCTTCCCACACTTGGTGTCCATACGTGTGTTCTCTACCTCTGTCTCTATTTCTTCCCTGCAAACCAGTTCATCTGTACCATTTTTCTAGGTTCCACATATATGCATTAATATACAATATTTGTTTGTCTCTTTCTGACTTACTTCATTCTGTATGACAGTCTCTAGATCCATCGACGTCTCTACAAATGACCCAGTTTCATTCCTTCTTATGGCTGAGTAATATTCCATTTTATATATGTACCACATCATTATCCATTCGTCTGTGTGTGGGTATTTAGGTTGCTTCCATTACCTGGCTATTGTAAATAGTGCTGAAATGAGCATTGTGGTGAATGTGCCTTTTTGATTTATGGTTTTCTCTGGGTATATGCCCAGAAGTGGGATTGCTGGATCATATGGTAATTCTATTTTTATTTTTTTAAGGAAACTCCATACTGTTCTCCATCGTGACTGTATCAATTTACATTTCCACCACTAGTGGAAGAGGGATCCTTTTGTCCACACCCTCCCCAGAATTCGTTGTTTGTAGATTTTCTGATGATGCCCATTCTAACAGGTGTGAGGTGATACCTCATTGTAGTTTTGATTTGCATTTCTCTAATAATTAGTGATGTTGAGCAGCTTTTCATGTGTGTCTTGGCCATCTCTGTGTCTTCTTTGAAGAAACGTCTCTTTAGATCTTCTGCCCATTTTTGTATTGGGTTGTTTGTTTTTTTAATATTAAGCTGCATGAGCTCTTTATATATATTGGAGATTAAACCTTTGTCCATTGATTCGTTTGCAAATATTTTCGCCCATTCTGAGGGATGCTTTTTGCCATTCCCGTTTTTTTAACAAAAAAAGAAAGAAAGAAAAAGATGCAGAACACTAATGTGTGTAAAATATGCCTTTTGAAACTGTCGTTTTGAAATATGAACGTCCTTTGAATTTTTTGGTCCATATATGAACCCAGGATTTGTTTTCAGGGCAGGTGTCATTTACAGGCCTGCAATGATTTTGAATATCAACTGACCATTAGCGCTGGGATTAAAGCTGCTGTTGTGTGAAATGGCCACAAGGTGGCAGCAGTTCTCCCTTACCAAATCTGGTTACTAGGGCAACAGAGCCTCAATGGAAGTCGTGTTCTAGATTGGAATTTAGAATGGAATGTGCCAGGAGAAAGCCCCTCAAGTTTGTCTCACTACTTCTTGTCCGTGTTTTTAATTTAATTTTTTTATTTTTTATTACAGCAAATTTGATTACAATGTTTGGCTTGTTGTAGGTGTGGAAGATGTGGTTCTTTTACACATACACATATGTCTGTTCTTCCTGGGATCCTTTTCCCATGTACCTTGTGACAGAATGTTGAGTAGTCTTCTCTTGGTATTCTGTAGGTCTTTGGTGATTATATATGTCACCTGTGTTTGTATATGTCTGTTAACCCCAATATCATAATGAAACCAATCCTCACACCTTTCCATTGGTGAACCATAAGTTTGTTGAATGAATCTGTGATTGCCCTTCTGCGTGGAAATATCTGCCCTGGTATCCATTTTTCTGTCACACCTATAAGAGATATGATATGATATGTGTCTTTCACTTTCTGACTTACTACAAGTCACGTGATTACCTCTAGACACACCGACGGTGCTGCAAATGGCATTGTGTCCTTTTATTCCTTGGCTTCTATTCTGCCTTAGCGAGGTCCATTTTCAACAATGTGATTCCCTGAGGGCTGAGGATTAGCTGACCTGGATAGCCTGAACCTGCCGGCTGGCCTCCCCTGGTGTGCCTGGGTTGAGGTCAATATAAACAGCGCTGCAGGCAGCAATAGCCCCTGAAGCTGTGCCTGACTCCATATTCTCTGCCCCGTCAGCAGACTCGGGGCTGTGCTGGTGGGAGTGAGTGAGGGGCCACGTCTTTGTGGGTGGCCCGGTGTGAGTGGGTCTCTGTTGGACTTTCTGCAGGAGTTGCCAGGCTGCCACCTGTAAAGAAGAGGATGTGTCACCCATACCTTCCGCTGGAATTTCTCTCCGGACAGAGGTGAGGAAGGAAAAAAGCAGTGGGGGCCGGGACAGGAGGGGTATCTCAGGCAGGTCTATGGAAAGCTTCCAGAAGAGTGCCCAAGGCCAGGAATATCCTGGCTGGCCTGCAGGCAGCAAGTTGGCCTACGTGCTGTCGCTGGTGTGGCTCCACGGCCCTTCCTCTAGGCTTTCAAGACCTTGTACATATTCAGGTGTTTTACCTGGGAAGGGTGGGAAAAGTTCAACAGCAGCTGGCCTGGGGCTCAGCTCACGGTTACTCACAGATGTCTCGGCATTGCCCCCAGCTGTGCAATGAGGACGCTCCTTGCGTAGGAGTGGGCTGCTGTCTCTATGGGGGATGATTCCCCACCTCTGACCAATTTCAGTATTGTTTACCGCTGGAGCAAGTGCCCTGATAGGGTTTTCCTCTGTCTAACTCGTGGGTTCAAGTTTTTTTTTTTCTTTTTTGGTTCAAGTTAGATTTTATTCCTCTTTTATGTATTTATAGATATAAGCATGGAAATAATTCATTCATATAAATACATCTCTGTGAACGGAAGAACTATTTTCAGTTTTATTTTTAAATTTTATTTTTTAAAATTTTGAAATTTAATTTTATTTATTTTTATATACAGCAGGTTATTATTAGTTATGTATTTTATGCATATACATGTATACAGGTCAATCCCAATCTCCCAATTCATCCCAACACCACCTCCCCATGGCTTCCCACACTTGGTGTCCATACGTGTGTTCTCGACCTCTGTGTCTCTATTTCTTCCCTGCAAACCAGTTCATCTGTACCATTTTTCTAGGTTCCACATATATGCATTAATATACAATATCTGTTTGTCTCTTTCTGACTTACTTCATTCTGTATGACAGTCTCTAGATCCATCGACGTCTCTACAAATGACCCAGTTTCTTTCCTTCTTATGGCTTAGTAATATTCCATTTTATATATGTACCACATCTTTATCCATTCGTCTGTCTGTGGGTATTTAGGTTGCTTCCATTACCTGTCTATCGTAAATAGTGCTGAAATGAGCATTGTGGTGAATGTGCCTTTTTGATTTATGGTTTTCTCTGGGTATATGCCCAGAAGTGGGATTGCTGGATCATATGGTAATTCTATTTCTAGTTTTTTTAAGGAAACTCCATACTGTTCTCCATCGTGACTGTATCAATTTACATTTCCACCAATAGTGGAAGAGGGATCCTTTTGTCCACACCCTCCCCAGAATTCGTTGTTTGTAGATTTTCTGATGATGCCCATTCTAACAGGTGTGAGGTGATACCTCATTGTAGTTTTGATTTGCATTTCTCTAATAATTAGTGATGTTGAGCAGCTTTTCATGTGCGTCTTGGCCATCTCTGTGTCTTCTTTGAAGAAACGTCTCTTTAGATCTTCTGCCCATTTTTGTATTGGGTTGTTTGTTTTTTGAATATTAAGCTGCATGAGCTCTTTATATATATTGGAGATTAAACCTTTGTCCATTGATTCGTTTGCAAATATTTTCGCCCATTCTGAGGGATGCCTTATTCCATTCCCGTTTTTTTAACAAAAAAAGAAAGAAAGAAAAAGAAGCAGAACACTAATGTGTGTAAAATATGCCCTTTGAAACTGTCGTTTTGAAATATGGACGTCCTTTGAATTTTTTGGTCGATATATGAACCCAGGATTTGTTTTCAGGGCAGGTGTCATTTACAGGCCTGCAATGATTTTGAATATCAACAGACCATTAGCGCTGGAATTAAAGCTGCTGTTGTGTGAAGCGGCCACAATGTGGCAGCAGTTCTCCCTTACCAAATCTGGTTACTAGGGCAACAGAGACTCAAAGGAAGTCCTGTTCTAGATTGGAATTTAGAATGCAATGCGCCAGGAGAAAGCCCTTCAAGTTTGTCTCACTACTTCTTGTTCGTGTTTTTAATTTAATTTTTTATTTTTTATTACAGCAAATTTGATTACAATGTTTGGCTTGTTGTAGGTGTGGAAGATGTGGTTCTTTTACACATATACATATGTCTGTTCTTCCTGGGATCCTTTTCCCATGTACCTTATGACAGAATGTTGAGTAGTCTTCTCTTGGTATTCTGTAGGTCTTTGGTGATTATATATGTCACCTGTGTTTGTATATGTCTGTTAACCCCAATATCATAATGAAACCAACCCTCACACGTTTCCATTGGTGAACCGTAAGTTTGTTTAATGAATCTGTGATTGCCCTTCTCCGTGGAAATATCTGTCCTGTTATCCATTTTTCGGTCACACCTATAAGATATAAGATATCATATGTGTCTTTCACTTTCTGACTTACTTCAAGTCACGTGATTACCTCTAAACACACCTACGGTGCTGCAAATGGCATTGTGTCCTTTTATTCCTTGGCTTCTATTCTGCCTTAGCGAGGTCCATTTTCAACAATGTGATTCCCTGAGGGCTGAGGATTAGCTGACCTGGGTAGCCTGACACTGCCGGCCGGACCTCCCCAGGTGTGCCTGGGATGAGGTCAATATAAACAGCGCTGCAGGCAGCAATAGCCCCTGAAGCTGTGCCTGACTCCATGATCTCTGCCCCGTCAGCAGTGTCGGGACTGTGCTGGTGGGAGGGAGTGAGGGGCCACGGCTTTGTGGGTGGCCCGGTGTGAGTGGGTCTCTGCTGGACATTCCACAGGAGTTGCCAGGATGCCACGTGCAAACAACAGGATGTATCACCCACACCTTCCGTTGGAATTTCTCTCCGCACAGAGGTGAGGAAGGAAAAAAGCAGTGGGGGCAGGGACAGGAGGGGTATCTCAGGCAGGGCAATGGAAAGCTTCCAGAAGAGCGCCCAGGACCAGGACCATCCTGGCTGGCCTGTAGGCACCAAGTTGGACTGCGTGCTGTCGCTGGTGTGGCTCCATGGCCCTTCCTCTAAGCTTTCAAGCCCTTGTACATATTCAGGTGTTTTACCTGGGAAGGGTGGGAAAAGTTCAGCAGCAGCTAGCCTGGGGCTCAGCTCACGGTTACTCACAGATGCTTCAGGTCCCTTTCACTGAGAAAGGTGTAGGTCTTGTCTATTCCATAGTTTGTGTTTGGAACGGTACCTGTGCTTATATCAAACTCTGGTTTTATGCATCACCCCATCTCTCATTCCGCCTTAAGCAGGCATAAGAGAGCTTTCCAAAGGTGAGACTCTGTTCTCTTTCCTAACTGTGTTCAAGTGTAGCCATGTTTACAGGATCTTCATCAGTGATATCTTAATATAAGTTTCTTTTTCTGTGTGACTTATTTCCCTTAGAAGCATAATACCACAATCCACTCATTTTGCTGCTACAGGTCTTATGCCATTGATTGCATGGCTTAGGGATATTCCAACGTACGGAAGTACCACAATTTTTTGAAACATTTTTATATTTCCTGGGATATTTAGGGTGTACCCAAGTTGAGGTTCTTGTAATCAGTGCAGCCCTAAATTTTGGGGTGGCTCTGTCTTCTTGATTTTCAGGTTTCCCAAGGTATATTCCCTAGACTAGAAGTGCCCTTGCCTCCATAGCTCTGTTGTTTCCTTGTTTTAGGGAACACAATGCACTCCTCCAGAGAGGCAGTTGGCAATTTACATCCCGCCCATCAGCATAACAAGACTCCCTGTTCTCCAGGGCCTGTCTTGCCTTTCTGGTTTTTACACATTTTGTTGATGTCCCTTTTAGACCTGTGGAAAGTGATACTTCTTTGTAGTGCACATTTTCGTTGCCCGCCTGCTTGCTTGGCCAAAAAGGGCATATGCGTTTTCTCCTGAATATATTCATGAGAAAACGCATACACTCTATTCGGCCAAGTGCATCATTTTTGAAATTTTGCCCCTCTTTCTGTGCTTTAAACACGATTCCAATGTACCTCTTGAAATCTGTTTCCTGCTATTCTGCCTCGCTTTCATGTCCGCCTCGTTGCCTTCCCTCAACAGATTTTTGGACGATAGTTGTCCTTTATTACTCGGCCAGTTTGTGAATTGCTGTGCCCCTGAGCTCCATTATTCTACTCGTTTTTTGTGAGCTGACCGCAAGTCCAAAATTTTGCTTCAGGACCTATACTGGTTTCCGATGGGGGGGTGAGACTTTGGTTAATTCTTCTTCCTGCTGGGAAATTAGATAGACATGTGCCCGTCCAAATGCCTAACAGCTACTCTCTCATTGGTTCTCCCTCTTCACTTTCATTCTCAGCCAAACTGGCATCCTGTGCGAACCAGTATGTTAAAGGGGCTGTCTCTCCAAGTTGGGAGATTGATAGTAAAGCAGTCGGAAAGTCAAACGGGAGCAACAGGTGTGGGACTATTCGTTGAGTTTTAGAAACCTTTCGTATTCACAGTGTGTCTATTCTCTCGGTTTCCCGTACATGTTATAGCTGTAGTAATATTCCCTTCAACCTGGAGAATTGGGACCCATGGAATAGGTGCCACGAATTATTGCTTTAAAGGGTCTGCATTTGCTCACCCAATCTCACCAATCTTCTCATTCCCAAGTTTCCAGCCTTATGCCACATCCAGCTGTCACTGTAGATAGGGTCATTCCAGGTTTCATCAGAGACCTTGAAGGAATTGTGAAGAATTTCCGTATTTGTTTTGTTTTGTTTTTGTAATTCCTTTTCATAGTGGGTTTGAGCTGATTCTCGCTGCCATGTTTATGCCTGTCTAGACACACTTGATTCCCTTACGGAGAGATATCAATACATAGGTTTTAAGATTCTTACTAGTCAGATATATTCCTCTGTGGGAAATATGGGGTTTTGAGTCCCTTTTTCTGAGGAAGGTATAGGTCTTGTCTATTCCATAGTTGGTTTTTGGAACGGTACCTGTGCTTATATCAAACTCTGGTTTTATGCATCACCCCACCTCTCCTTCCCCCTTAGGCAGGCATAAGAGTGTTTTCCAAATGTGTGACTCTGTTCTCTTTCCTAACTCAGTTCAAGTGTAGCCATGTTTACAGGATCTTCATAAGTGATATCTTATGATAAGTTTCTTTTGCTGTGTGACTTATTTCACTAAGAATCATCGTACCTGAATCCACTCATTTTGCTGCTACTGGTCTTGTGACATTGATTGCATGGCTGAGGGATATTCCATCGTACATAAGTACCACAATTTTTTGAACCATTTTTATATTTCCTGGGATATTTAAGGTGTACCCAAGTTGAGGTTCTTCTAAGCAGTGCAGCCCTAAATTTTGGGCTGGCTCTGTCTTATTGAGTTTCAGTTTTCCCAAGGTATATTCCCTAGACTGGAAGTGCCCTTGGCTCTGTAGCTCTGTTGTTTACTTGTTTTAGGGAACACAATGCACTCCTCCAGAGAGGCAGTTGGCAATTCACATCCCTCTCATCAGCGTAACAAGGCTCCTTGTTCTCCAGGGCCTGTCTTGCCTTTCTGGTTTTTACACATTTTGTGGATGTCCCTTTTGACTGGTGGGAAGTGATACTTCTTTGTAGTGCAGATTTGCATTGCCCACTTGCTGCTTGGCCAGAAAGGGCGTATGCGTTTTCTCCTCAATATATTCAGGAGAAAACACATACGCCCTTTTTGGCCAAGTGCATCATTGTCGAAGTTGTGCCCCTCTTCCTGTGCTTTAAAGGCGAATCCAACGTACTTCTTGATATCTGTTTCCTGCTATTCTGCCTCGCTTTCAAGTCCGCCTCGTTGCCTTCCCTTAACAGATTTTTGGACGATAGTTGTCCTTTATTACTCTGCCAGTTTGTGAATTGCTGTGCCCTTGAGCTCCATTTTGCAACTCGTTTTTTGTGAGCTGACCGCAAGTCCAAAATTTTGGTTCAGGACCTATGCTGGTTTCAGGTGGGTGGCTGAGACGTTGGTTAATTCTTCTTCCTGCCGGGTATTTAGAGTGATATGTGCCCGTCCAAATGCCTAACAGCTACTCTCTCATTGGTTCTCCCTCTTCCCTTTCATCCTCTGCCAAATTGGAAACCTGTGCGAACCAGGAGGTTAAAGGGGCTGTCTTTCCAAGTTGGGAGGTTGATAGTAAAGCAGATGGAAAGTCAAACCGGAGCACCAGGAGAGGGACTATTCGTTGAGTTTTAGAAACCTTTCGTATTCACAGTGTGTCCGTTCTCTGGGTTTCCCCTACATGTTATAGCTGTAGTAATATTCCCTTCAACTTGGAGAGTTGGGACCCATGGAATGGGTGCCATGCATTTGTGCTTTAAAGTGTCTGCATTTGCTCACCCAATCTCACCAATCGTCTCAGTCCCAAGTGTCCCTCCTTATGCCACATCCAGGTGTCATTGTAGATATGGTCATTGCAGGTTTCATCAGAGACCCTCAAGGAATTGTTAGGAATATCCCAGTTTTTTTGTTTTGTTTTTGAAATTCCTTTTTATAGTGGGTTTGAGCTGATTCTCGCTGCCATGTTTATGCCAGTCTAGACACACTTGATTCCCTTACGGAGACATATCAATCCATAGGTTTTAAGATTCTTACTAGTCAGATATATTCCTCTGTGGGAAATAGGGGGTTTTGAGTCCCTTTCACTGAGGAAGGTGTAGGTCTTGTCTATTCCATAGTTGGTTTTTGGAACGGTGCCTGTGCTTATATCAAACTGTGGTTTTATGCATCACCCCACCTCTCCTTCCCCCTTAAGCAGGCATAAGAGTGTTTTCTAAATGTGAGACACTGTTCTCTTTCCTAACTCAGTTCAAGTGTAGCCATGTTTACAGGATCTTCATAAGTGATATCTTATGATAAGTTTCTTTTTCTGTGTGACTTATTTCACTTAGAATCCTCGTACCTGAATCCACCCATTTTGCTGCTACTGGTCTTATGACATTGATTTCATGGCTGAGGGATATTCCATCGTCCGTAAGTACCACAATTCTTTGAACCATTTTTATATTTCCTGGGATATTTACGGTGTACCCAAGTTGAGGTCCTTGTAAGCAATGCAGCCTTAAATTTTGGGGTGGCTCTGTCTTATTGATTTTCAGTTTTCCCAAGGTATATTCCCTAGACTGGAAGTGCCCTTGGCTCTGTAGCTCTGTTGTTTGCTTGTTTAAGGGAACACAATGCACTCCTCCAGAGGGGCAGTTGGCAATTTACCTCCCGCCCATCAGCATAGCAAGTCTCCCTGTTCTCCAGGGCCTGACTTGCCTTTCTGGTTTTTACACATTTTGTGGATGTCCCTTTTGAGCGGTGGGAAGTGATACTTCTTTGTAGTGCAGATTTGCATTGCCCGCTTGCTTGCTTGGCCAAAAAGGGCGTATGCATTTTCTCCTGAATATATTCAGGATAAAACGCATACGCCCTATTTGGCCAAGTGCATCATTGTCGAAGTTGTGCCCCTCTTCCTGTGCTTTAAAGGCGATTCCAACGTACCTCTTGAAATCTGTTTCCTGCTATTCTGCCTCGCTTTCAAGTCCGCCTCGTTGCCTTCCCTCAACAGATTTTTGGACGATAGTTGTCCTTTATTACTCGGCCAGTTTGTGAATTGCTGTGCCACTGAGCTCCATTATTCAACTCGTTTTTTGTGAGCTGACCGCATGTCCAAACTTTTGGTTCAGGACCTATGCTTGTTCCCGGTGGGTGGCTGAGACTTTGGTTAATTCTTCTTCCTGCCGGGAAATTAGAGTGATATGTGCCCGTCCAAATTCCTAACAGCTACTCTCTCATTGGTTCTCCCTCATGCTTTTCATCCTCTGCCAAATTGGCCACCTGTGCGAACCAGGAGGTTAAAGGGGCTGTCTCTCCAAGTTGGGAGGTTGATAGTAAAGCAGATGGCAAGTCAAACCGGAGCACCAGGAGAGGGAGTATTCGCTGAGTTTTAGAAAACTTTTGTATTCACTGTGTGTCTGTACTCTAGGTTTCCTGTACATGTTATAGCTGTAGTAATATTCCCTTCAACCTGGAGAGTTGGGACCCATGGAATGTGTGCCAGGCATTTGTGATTTAAAGGGTCTGCATTTTCTCACTCAAACTCACCAATCCTCTCAGACCCAAGTGTCCAGCCTTATGCCACATCCAGCTGTCGTTGTAGATAGTGTCATTCCAGGTTTCATCAGAGACCCTGAAGGAATTGTAAAGAATTTCACAGTTTTTTTGTTTTGTTTTTGAAATTCCTTTTTATACTGGTTTTGAGCTGATTCTCGCTGCCATGTTTATGCCAGTCTAGACACACTTGATTCCCTTACGGAGACATATCAATACATAGGTTTTAAGATTCTTACTAGTCAGATATATTCCTCTGCGGGAAATATGGGGCTTTGAGACCCTTTCACTGAAGAAAGTGTAGGTCTTGTCTATTCCATAGTTGGTTTTTGGAACGGTACATGTGCTTATATCAAACTCTGGTTTTATGCATCACCCCACCTCTCCTTCCCCCTTAAGCAGGCATAAGAGCGTTTTCTAAATGTGGGACACTGTTCTCTTTCCTAACTCAGTTCAAGTGTAGCCATATTTAGAGAATCTTCATAAGTGATATCTTATGATAAGTTTCTTTTTCTGTGTGACTTATTTCACTTAGAATCATCGTACCTGAATCCACCCATTTTGCTGCTACTGGTCTTATGACATTGATTTCATGGCTGAGGGATATTCCATCGTACGTAAGTACCACCATTTTTTGAACCATTTTTATATTTCCTGGGATATTTAAGGTGTACCCAAGTTGAGGTCCTTGTAAGCAGTGCAGCCCTAAATTTTGGGGTGGCTCTCTCTTATTGATTTTCAGTTTTCCCAAGGTATATTCCCTAGACTGGAAGTGCCCTTGGCTCTGTAGCTCTGTTGTTTGCTTGTTTTAGGGAACACAATGCACTCCTCCAGAGAGGCAGTGGGCAATTTACATCCCGCCAATCAGCATAACAAGGCTCCCTGTTCTCCAGGGCCGGTCTTGCATTTCTGGTTTTTACACATTTTGTGGATGTCCCTTTTGCCCGGTGGGAAGTGATACTTCTTTGTAGTGCAGATTTGCATTGCCCGCTTGCTTGCTTGGCCAAAAAGGGCGTATGCGTTTTCTCCTCAATATATTCAGGAGAAAACGCATACACCCTTTTTGGCCAAGTGCATCATTGTCGAAGTTGTGCACCTCTTCCTGTGCTTTAAAGGCGATTCTAACGTACCTCTTGAAATCTGTCTCCTGCTATTCTGCCTCGCTTTCAAGTCCGCCTCGTTGCCTTCCCTCAACAGATTTTTGGACGATAGTTGTCCTTTATTACTCGGCCTGTTTGTGAATTGCTGTGGCCCTGAGCTCCATTTTTCAACTCGTTTTTGGTGAGCTGACCGCAAGTCCAAAATTTTGGTTCAGGACTTATGCTGGTTCCCGGTGGGTGGCTGAGACTTTGGTTAATTCTTCATCCTGGCGGGAAGTTAGAGTGATATGTCCCCGTCCAAATGCCTAACAGCTACTCTCTCATTGGTTCTCCCTCTTCCCTTTCATCCTCTGCGAAATTGGAAACCTGTGCGAACCAGGAGGTTAAAGGGGCTGTCTCTCCAAGTTGGGAGATTGATAGTAAAGCAGAAGGAAAGTCAAACCGGAGCACCAGGAGAGGGACTATTCGTTGAGTTTTAGAAACCTTTTGTATTCACAGTGTGTCTGTTCTCTAGGTTTCCCGTACATGTTAAAACTGTAGTAATATTCCCTTCAACCTGGAGAGTTGAAACCCATGAAATGGGTGCCTTGCATTATTGCTTTAAAGGGTCTGCATTTGCTCACCCAATCTCATCAATCCAGTCAGTCCCAAGTTACCTCCTTATGCCACATCCAGCTGTCATTGTAGATAGGGTCATTCCAGGTTTCATCAGAGACCCTGAAGGAATTGTAAAGAATTTCCCAGTTTTTTTGTTTTGTTTTTGAAATTCTTTTTATAGTGGGTTTGAGCTGATTCTCGCTGTCATTTTTATGCCAGTCTAGACACACTTGATTCCCTTACGGAGACATATCAATCCATAGGTTTTAAGATTCTTACTAGTCAGATATATTCCTCTGTGGGAAATATGGGGTTTTGAGTCCCTTTCACTGAGGAAGGTGTAGGTCTTGTCTATTCCATAGTTGGTTTTTGGAACGGTACCTGTGCTTATATCAAACTCTGGTTTTATGCATCACCCCACCTCTCCTTCCCCCTTAAGCAGGCATAAGAGTGTTTTCTAAATGTAAGACACTGTTCTCTTTCCTAACTCAGTTCAAGTGTAGCCATGTTTACAGGATATTCATAAGTGATATCTTATGATAAGATTCTTTTTATGTGTGACTTATTTCACTTAGAATCATCGTACCTGAATCCACCCATTTTGCTGCTACTGGTCTTATGACATTGATTTCATGGCTGAGGGATATTCCATCGTCCGTAAGTACCACAATTCTTTGAACCATTTTTATATTTCCTGGGATATTTACGGTGTACCCAAGTTGAGGTCCTTGTAAGCAGTGCAGCCCTAAATTTTGGGGTGGCTCTCTCTTATTGATTTTCAGTTTTCCCAAGGTATATTCCCTAGACTGGAAGTGCCCTTGGCTCTGTAGCTCTGTTGTTTACTTGTTTTAGGGAACACAATGTACCCCTCCAGAGAGGCAGTTGGCAATTAACATTCCGCCCATCAGCATAACAAGGCTCCATGTTCTCCAGGGCTGGTCTTGCATTTCTGGTTTTTACACATTTTGTGGATGTCCCTTTTGACCGGTGGGAAGTGATACTTCTTTGTAGTGCAGATTTGCATTGCCCGCTTGCTTGCTTGGCCAAAAAGGGTGTATGCATTTTCTCCTGAATATATTCAGGATAAAACGCATACGCCCTTTTTGGCCAAGTGCATCATTGTCGAAGTTGTGCCCCTCTTCCTGTTCTTTAAATGCGATTCCAACGTACCTCTTGAAATCTGTTTCCTGCGATTCTGCCTCGCTTTCAAGTCCGCCTCGCTGCCTTCCCTCAACAGATTTTTGGACGATAGTTGTCCTTTATTACTCGGCCAGTTTGTGAATTGCTGTGCCACTGACCTCCATTTTTCAACTCGTTTTTGGTGAGCGGACCGCAAGTCCAAAATTTTGGTTCAGGACCTATACTGGTTCCCAGTGGGTGGTTGAGACTTTGGTTAATTCTTCTTCCTGCCGGGAATTTAGAATGATATGTGCCCATCCAAATGCCTAACAGCTACTCTCTCATTGGTTCTCCCTCTTCCCTTTCATCCTCTGCCAAATTGGCAACCTGTGCGAACCAGGAGGTTTAAGGGGCTGTCTCTCCAAGTTGGGAGATTGATAGTAAAGCAGATGGAAAGTCAAACCAGAGCACCAGGAGAGGGACTATTCGTTGAGTTTTAGAAAGCTTTCATATTCACAGTGTGTCCGTTCTCTAGGTTTCCCGTATATGTTATAGCTGTAGTAATATTCCCTTCAACCCGGAGAGTTGGGACCCATGGAATGGGTCCCATGCATTATTGCTTTAAAGGGGCTGTATTTGCTCACCCAATCGCACCAATCTTCTCAGTCCCAAGTGTCCAGCCTTATGCCACATCCAGCTGTCGTTGTAGATAGGGTCATTCCAGGTTTCCTCAGAGACCCTGAAGGAATTGTAAAGAATTTCCCAGTTTATTTGTTTTGTTTTTGAAATTCCTTGTTAAAGTGGGTTTTAGCTTATTATCGCTGCCATGTTTATGCCAGTCTAGACACACTTGATTCCCTTATGGAGACATATCAATACATAGGTTTTAAAATTCTTACTAGTCAGATATATTCCTCTGCGGGAAATATGGTGTTTTGAGTCCCTTTCACTGAGAAAGGTGTATGTCTTGTCTATTCCATAGTTGGTTTTTGGAACGGTACCTATGCTTATATCAAACTCTGGTTTTATGCATCACCCCACCTCTCCTTCCACCTTAAGCAGGCATAAGAGTGTTTTCTAAATGTGAGACACTGTTCTCTTTCCTAACTCAGTTCAAGTGTAGCCATGTTTACAGGATCTTCATAAGTGATATCTTATGATAAGTTTCTTTTTCTGTGTGACTTATTTCACTTAGAATCATCGTACCTGAATCCACCCATTTTGCTGCTACTTGTATTATGACATTGATTTCATGGCTGAGGGATATTCCATCGTACGTAAGTACCACAATTTTTTGAACCATGTTTATATTTCCTGGGATATTTAAGGTGTACCCAAGTTGAGGTCCTTGTAAGCAGTGCAGCCCTAAATTTTGGGGTGGCTCCGTCTTATTGATTTTCAGTTTTCCCAAGGTATATTCCCTAGACTGGAAGTGCCCTTGGATCTGTAGCTCTGTTGTTTGCTTGTTTTAGGGAACACAATGCACTCCTCCAGAGAGGCAGTTGGCAATTTACATCCCGCACATCAGCATAACAAGGCTCCATGTTCTCCAGGGCTGGTCTTGCATTTCTGGTTTTTACACATTTTGTGGATGTCCCTTTTGACCGGTGGGAAGTGATACTTCTTTGTAGTGCAGATTTGCATTGCCCGCTTGCTTCCTTGGCCAAAAAGGGCGTATGCGTTTTCTCCTGAATATATTCAGGAGAAAACGCATACGCCCTTTTTGGCCAAGTGCATCATTGTCGAAGTTGTGCCCCTCTTCCTGTGCTTTAAAGGCGATTCCAACGTACCTCTTGAAATCTGTTTCCTGCTATTCTGCCTCGCTTTCAAGTCCGCCTCGTTGCCTTCCCTCAACAGATTTTTGGACGATAGTTGTCCTTTATTACTCGGCCAGTTTGTGAATTGCTGTGCCCCTGAGCTCCATTTTTCAACTCGTTTTTTGTGAGCTGACCGCATGTCCAAACTTTTGGTTCAGGACCTATGCTGGTTCCTGGTGGGTGGCTGAGACTTTGGTTAATTCTTCTTCCTGCCGGGAAATTAGAGTGATATGTGCCCGTCCAAATTCCTAACAGCTACTCTCTCATTGGTTCTCCCTCATGCTTTTCATCCTCTGCCAAATTGGCCACCTGTGCGAACCAGGAGGTTAAAGGGGCTGTCTCTCCAAGTTGGGAGGTTGATAGTAAAGCAGATGGCAAGTCAAACCGGAGCACCAGGAGAGGGAGTATTCGCTGAGTTTTAGAAACCTTTTGTATTCACTGTGTGTCTGTTCTCTAGGTTTCCTGTACATGTTATAGCTGTAGTAATATTCCCTTCAACCTGGAGAGTTGGGACCCATGGAATGTGTGCCAGGCATTTGTGATTTAAAGGGTCTGCATTTTCTCACTCAAACTCAACAATCCTCTCAGACCCAAGTGTCCAGCCTTATGCCACATCCAGCTGTCGTTGTAGATAGGGTCATTCCATGTTTCATCAGAGACCCTGAAGGAATTGTAAAGAATTTCACAGTTTTTTTGTTTTGTTTTTGAAATTCCTTTTTATACTGGTTTTGAGCTGATTCTCACTGCCATGTTTATGCCAGTCTAGACACACTTGATTCCCTTACGGAGACATATCAATACATAGGTTTTAAGATTCTTACTAGTCAGATATATTCCTGTTCAGGAAATAAGGGGTTTTGAGACCCTTTCACTGAAGAAAGTGTAGGTCTTGTCTATTCCATAGTTGGTTTTTGGAACGGTACCTGTGCTTATATCAAACTCTGGTTTTATGCATCACCCCACCTCTCCTTCCCCCTTAAGCAGGCATAAGAGCGTTTTCTAAATGTGGGACACTGTTCTCTTTCCTAACTCAGTTCAAGTGTAGCCATGTTTACAGGATCTTCATAAGTGATATCTTATGATAAGTTTCTTTTTCTGTGTGACTTATTTCACTTAGAATCATCGTACCTGAATCCACCCATTTTGCTGCTACTGGTCTTATGACATTGATTTCATGGCTGAGGGATATTCCATCGTACGTAAGTACCACCATTTTTTGAACCATTTTTATATTTCCTGGGATATTTAAGGTGTACCCAAGTTGAGGTCCTTGTAAGCAGTGCAGCCCTAAATTTTGGGGTGGCTCTCTCTTATTGATTTTCAGTTTTCCCAAGGTATATTCCCTAGACTGGAAGTGCCCTTGGCTCTGTAGCTCTGTTGTTTGCTTGTTTTAGGGAACACAATGCACTCCTCCAGAGAGGCAGTGGGCAATTTACATCCCGCCAATCAGCATAACAAGGCTCCCTGTTCTCCAGGGCCGGTCTTGCATTTCTGGTTTTTACACATTTTGTGGATGTCCCTTTTGACCGTTGGGAAGTGATACTTCTTTGTAGTGCAGATTTGCATTGCCCGCTTGCTTGCTTGGCTAAAAAGGGCGTATGCGTTTTCTCATCAATATATTCAGGAGAAAACGCATATGCCCTTTTTGGCCAAGTGCATCATTGTCGAAGTTGTGCACCTCTTCCTGTGCTTTAAAGGCGATTCCAACGTACCTCTTGAAATCTGTCTCCTGCTATTCTGCCTCGCTTTCAAGTCAGCCTCGTTGCCTTCCCTCAACAGATTTTTGGACGATAGTTGTACTTTATTACTCGGCCAGTTTGTGAATTGCTGTGCCCCTGAGCTCCATTTTTCAACTCGTTTTTGGTGAGCTGACCGCAAGTCCAAAATTTTGGTTCAGGACATATGCTGGTTCCCGGTGGGTTGCTGAGACTTTGGTTAATTCTTCATCCTGCCGGGAAGTTAGAGTGATATGTCCCCGTCCAAATGCCTAACAGCTACTCTCTCATTGGTTCTCCCTCTTCCCTTTCATCCTCTGCCAAATTGGAAACCTGTGCAAACCAGGAGGTTAAAGGGGCTGTCTCTCCAACTTGGGAGATTGATAGTAAAGCAGAAGGAAAGTAAAACCGGAGTACCAGGAGAGGGACTATTCGTTGAGTTATAAAAACCTTTCATATTCACAGTGTGTCCGTTCCCTAGGTTTCCCGTACATGTTATAACTGTAGTAATATTCCCTTCAACCTGGAGAGTTGGGACCCATGGAATGGGTGCCAGGCATTTGTGCTTTAAAGGGTCTGCATTTGCTCACCCAATCTCATCAATCGTCTCAGTCCCAAGTGTCCCTCCTTATGCCACATCCAGCTGTCATTGTAGATAGGGTCATTCCAGATTTCATCAGAGACCCTGAAGGAATTGTAAAGAATTTCCCAGTTTTTTTGATTTGTTTTTGAAATTCCTATTTATAGTGGGTTTGAGCTGATTCTCGCTTCCAGGTTTATGCCAGTCCAGACACACTTGATTCACTTACGGAGACATATCAATACATAGGTTTTAAGATTCTTACTAGTCAGATATATTCCTCTGTAGGAAATATGGGATTTTGAGTCCCTTTTACTGAGGATGGTGTAGGTCTTGTCTATTCCATAGTTGGTTTTTGGAACGGTACCTCTGCTTATATCAAACTCTGGTTTTATGCATCACCCCACCTCTCCTTCCCCCTTAAGCAGGCATAAGAGTGTTTTCTAAATGTGAGACACTGTTCTCTTTCCTAACTCAGTTTAAGTGTAGCCATGTTTACAGGATCTTCATAAGTGATATCTTATGATAAGTTTCTTTTTCTCTGTGACTTATTTCACTTAGAATCATCGTACCTGAATCCACCCATTTTGCTGCTACTAGTCTTATGACATTGATTTCATGGCTGAGGGATATTCCATCGTATGTAAGTACCACAATTTTTTGAACCATTTTTATATTTCCTGGGATATTTAAGGTGTACCCAAGTTGAGGTCCTTGTAAGCAGTGCTGCCCTAAATTTTGGGGTGGCTCTGTCTCATTGATTTTCAGTTTTCCCAAGGTATATTCCCTAGACTGGAAGTGCCCTTGGTTCTGTAGCTCTGTTCTTTACTTGTTTTAGGGAACAGAATGCACTCCTCCAGAGAGGCAGTTGGCAATTTACATCCCGCCCATCAGCATAACAAGGCTCCCTGTTCTCCAGGGCCTGTCTTGCCTTTCTTGTTCTTACACATTTTGTGGATGTCCCTTTTGACCGGTGGGAAGTGATACTTCTTTGTAGTGCAGATTTGCATTGCCCGCTTGCTTGCTTGTCCAAAAAGGGCGTATGCGTTTTCTCCTGAATATATTCAGGAGAAAACGCATACGCCCTTTTTGGCCAAGTGCATCATTGTCGAAGTTGTGCCCCTCTTCCTGTGCTTTAAATGTGATTCCAATGTACCTCTTGAAATCTGTTTCCTGCGATTCTGCCTCGCTTTCAAGTCCGCCTCGCTGCCTTCCCTCAACAGATTTTTGGACGATAGTTGTCCTTTATTACTCGGCCAGTTTGTGAATTGCTGTGCCACTGACCTCCATTTTTCAACTCGTTTTTGGTGAGCGGACCGCAAGTCCAAAATTTGGGTTCAGGACCTATACTTGTTCCCAGTGGGTGGTTGAGACTTTGGTTAATTCTTCTTCCTGCCGGGAAGTTAGAATCATATGTGCCCATCCAAATGCCTAACAGCTACTCTCTCATTGGTTCTCCCTCTTCCCTTTCATCCTCTGCCAAATTGGCAACCTGTGCGAACCAGGAGGTTAAAGGGGCTGTCTCTCCAAGTTGGGAGATTGATAGTAAAGCAGATGGAAAGTCAAACCAGAGCACCAGGAGAGGGACTATTCGTTGAGTTTTAGAAACCTTTTGTATTCACAGTGTGTCTGTTCTCTAGGTTTCCCGTACATGTTAAAACTGTAGTAATATTCCCTTCAACCTGGAGAGTTGAAACCCATGAAATGGGTGCCTTGCATTATTGCTTTAAAGGGTCTGCATTTGCTCACCCAATCTCATCAATCCTGTCAGTCCCAAGTGTACCTCCTTATGCCACATCCAGCTGTCATTGTAGATAGGGTCATTCCAGGTTTCATCAGAGACCCTTAAGGAATTGTAAAGAATTTCCCAGTTTTTTTGTTTTGTTTTTGAAATTCCTTTTTATAGTGGGTTTGAGCTGATTCTCGCTGCCATGTTTATGCCAGTCTAGACACACTTGATTCCCTTATGGAGATATATCAATACATAGGTTTTAAGATTCTTACTAGTCAGATATATTCCTCTGCGGGAAATATGGGGTTTTGAGTCCCTTTCACTGAGGAAGGTGTAGGTCTTGTCTATTCCATAGTTGGTTTTTGGAACGGTACCTGTGCTTATATCAAACTCTGGTTTTATGCATCACCCCACCTCTCCTTCCCCCTTAAGCAGGCATAAGAGTGTTTTATCAATGTGAGACACTGTTCTCTTTCCTAACTCAGTTCAAGTGTAGCCATGTTTACAGGATCTTCATAAGTGATATCTTATGATAAGTTTCTTTTTCTGTGTGACTTATTTCACTTAGAATCATCGTACCTGAATCCACTCATTTGCTGCTACTGGTCTTATGACATTGATTTCATGGCTGAGGGATATTCCATCGTACGTATGTACCACAATTTTTTGAATAATTTTTATATTTCCTGGGATATTTAATGTGTACCCAAGTTGAGGTTCTTGTAAGCAGTGCAGCCCTAAATTTTGAGGTGGCTCTTTCTTATTGATTTTCAGTTTTCCCAAGGTATATTCCCTAGACTGGAAGTGCCCTTTTCTCTGTAGCTCTGTTGTTTACTTGTTTTAGGCCACACAATGCATTCCTCCAGAGAGACAGTTGAGAGTTTACATCCCGCCGAACACCATAACAAGGCTCCCTGTTCTCCAGGGCCTGTCTTGCCTTTCTGGTTTTTACACATTTTGTGGCTGTCCCTTTTGACCAGTGGGAAGTGATACTTCTTTGAGTGCAGATTTGCATTGCCCGCTTACTTGCTTTGCCAAAAAGGGCTTATGCGTTTTCTCCTGAATATATTCAGGAGAAAACGCATACGCCCTTTATGGCCAAGTGCATTATTGTCGAAGTTGTGCCCCTCTTCCTGTGCTTTAAAGGCGATTCCAACGTACCTCTTGAAATCTGTTTCCTGTTATTCTTCCTGCCTTTCAAATACGCCTCGTTTCCTTCCCTCAACAGATTTTTGGACGATAGTTGTCCTTTATTACTCTGCCAGTTTTTGAATTGCTGTGCCCCTGAGCTCCATTTTTCAACTCGTTTTTTGTGAGCTGAACGCAAGTCCAAAATTTTGGTTCAGGACCTATACTGGTTCCCGGTGGGTGGCTGAGACTTTTGTTAATTCTTCTTCCTGCTGGGTAATTAGCGTGACATGTGCCCGTCCAAATGCCTAACAGCTACTCTCTCATTGGTTCTCCTTTTTCCCTTTCATCCTCTGCCAAATTGGCAACCTGTGCGAACCAGGAGGTTAAAGGGGCTGTCTCTTCAAGTTGGGAGACTGATAATAAAGCAGTTGGAAATTCAAACCGGTGCACCAGGAGAGGGTCTATTCTTTGAGTTATAGAAACCCTTTGTATTCACAGTGTGTCCGTTCTCTAGGTTTCCCGTACATGTTATAGCTGTAGTAATAGTTCCTTCAACCTGGAGAGTTGGGTCCCATGGAATGGGTGCCACATATTATTGTTTTAAAGTGTCTGCATTTGCTCACCCAATCTCACCAATCCTCTCAGTCCCAAGTGTCCAGCCTTATGTCACATCCAGCTGTCGTTGTTGAAAGGGTCATTCCAGGTTTCATCAGAGACCCTGAAGGAATTGTAAAGAATTTCCCAGTTTTTTTGATTTGTTTTTGAAATTCCTATTTATAGTGGGTTTGAGCTGATTCTCGCTTCCAGGTTTATGCCAGTCTAGACACACTTGATTCACTTACGGAGACATATCAATACATAGGTTTTAAGATTCTTACTAGTCAGATATATTCCTCTGCAGGAAATATGGGGTTTTGAGTCCCTTTCACTGAGGATGGTGTAGGTCTTGTCTATTCCATAGTTGGTTTTTGGAACGGTACCTCTGCTTATATCAAACTCTGGTTTTATGCATCACCCCACCTCTCCTTCCCCCTTAAGCAGGCATAAGAGTGTTTTCTAAATGTGAGACACTGTTCTCTTTCCTAACTCAGTTCAAGTGTAGCCATGTTTACAGGATCTTCATAAGTGATATCTTATGATAAGTTTCTTTTTCTCTGTGACTTATTTCACTTAGAATCATCGTACCTGAATCCACCCATTTTGCTGCTACTGGTCTTATGACATTGATTTCATGGCTGAGGGATATTCCATCGTATGTAAGTACCACAATTTTTTGAACCATTTTTATATTTCCTGGGATATTTAAGGTGTACCCAAGTTGAGGTCCTTGTAAGCAGTGCTGCCCTAAATTTTGGGGTGGCTCTGCCTCATTGATTCTCAGTTTTCCCAAGGTATATTCCCTAAACTGGAAGTGCCCTTGGTTCTGTAGCTCTGTTCTTTACTTGTTTTAGGGAACACAATGCAATCCTCCAGAGAGGCAGTTGGCAATTTACATCCCGCCCATCAGCATAACAAGGCTCCCTGTTCTCCAGGGTCTGTATTGCCTTTCTGGTTTTTACACATTTTGTGGATGTCCCTTTTGACCGGTGGGAAGTGATACTTCTTTGTAGTGCAGATTTGCATGCCCGCTTGCTTGCTTGGCCAAAAAGGGCGTATGCGTTTTCTCCTGAATATATTCAGGAGAAAACGCATACGCCCTTTTTGGCCAAGTGCATCATTGTCGAAGTTGTGCCCCTCTTCCTGTGCTTTAAATGCGATTCCAACGTACCTCTTGAAATCTGTTTCCTGCGATTCTGCCTCGCTTTCAAGTCCGCCTCGCTGCCTTCCCTCAACAGATTTTTGGACGATAGTTGTCCTTTATTACTCGGCCAGTTTGTGAATTGCTGTGCCACTGACCTCCATTTTTCAACTCGTTTTTGGTGAGCGGACCGCAAGTCCAAAATTTGGGTTCAGGACCTATACTGGTTCCCAGTGGGTGGTTGAGACTTTGGTTAATTCTTCTTCCTGCCGGGAAGTTAGAATGATATGTGCCCATCCAAATGCCTAACAGCTACTCTCTCATTGGTTCTCCCTCTTCCCTTTCATCCTCTGCCAAATTGGCAACCTGTGCGAACCAGGAGGTTAAAGGGGCTGTCTCTCCAAGTTGGGAGATTGATAGTAAAGCAGATGGAAAGTCAAATCAGAGCACCAGGAGAGGGACTATTCGTTGAGTTTTAGAAACCTTTTGTATTCACAGTGTGTCTGTTCTCTAGGTTTCCCGTACATGTTAAAATTGTAGTAATATTCCCTTCAACCTGGAGAGTTGAAACCCATGAAATGGGTGCCTTGCATTATTGCTTTAAAGGATCTGCATTTGCTCACCCAATCTCATCAATCCTGTCAGTCCCAAGTGTACCACCTTATGCCACATCCAGCTGTCATTGTAGATAGGGTCATTCCAGGTTTCATCAGAGACCCTGAAGGAATTGTAAAGAATTTCCCAGTTTTTTTGTTTTGTTTTTGAAATTCCTTTTTATAGTGCGTTTGAGCTGATTCTCGCTGCCATGTTTATGCCAGTCTAGACACACTTGATTCCCTTATGGAGATATATCAATACATAGGTTTTAAGATTCTTACTAGTCAGATATATTCCTCTGCGGGAAATATGGGGTTTTGAGTCCCTTTCACTGAGGAAGGTGTAGGTCTTGTCTATTCCATAGTTGGTTTTTGGAACGGTACCTGTGCTTATATCAAACTCTGTTTTATGCATCACCCCACTTCTCCTTCCCCCTTAAGCAGGCATAAGAGTGTTTTATCAATGTGAGACACTGTTCTCTTTCCTAACTCAGTTCAAGTGTAGCCATGTTTACAGGATCTTCATAAGTGATATCTTATGATAAGTTTCTTTTTCTGTGTGACTTATTTCACTTAGAATCATCGTACCTGAATCCACTCATTTGCTGCTACTGGTCTTATGACATTGATTTCATGGCTGAGGGATATTCCATCGTACGTAAGTACCACAATTTTTTGAATAATTTTTATATTTCCTGGGATATTTAATGTGTACCCAAGTTGAGGTTCTTGTAAGCAGTGCAGCCCTAAATTTTGAGGTGGCTCTTTCTTATTGATTTTCAGTTTTCCCAAGGTATATTCCCTAGACTGGAAGTGCCCTTTTCTCTGTAGCTCAGTTGTTTACTTGTTTTAGGCCACACAATGCATTCCTCCAGAGAGACAGTTGACAATTTACATCCCGCCGAACACCATAACAATGCTCCCTGTTCTCCAGGGCCTGTCTTGCCTTTCTGGTTTTTACACATTTTGTGGCTGTCCCTTTTGACCAGTGGGAAGTGATACTTCTTTGAGTGCAGATTTGCATTGCCCGCTTACTTGCTTTGCCAAAAAGGGCTTATGCGTTTTCTCCTGAATATATTCAGGAGAAAACGCATACGCCCTTTATGGCCAAGTGCATTATTGTCGAAGTTGTGCCCCTCTTCCTGTGCTTTAAAGGCGATTCCAACGTACCTCTTGAAATCTGTTTCCTGTTATTCTTCCTGCCTTTCAAATACGCCTCGTTTCCTTCCCTCAACAGATTTTTGGACGATAGTTGTCCTTTATTACTCTGCCAGTTTTTGAATTGCTGTGCCCCTGAGCTCCATTTTTCAACTCGTTTTTTGTGAGCTGAACGCAAGTCCAAAATTTTGGTTCAGGACCTATACTGGTTCCCGGTGGGTGGCTGAGACTTTTGTTAATTCTTCTTCCTGCTGGTAATTAGCGTGACATGTGCCCGTCCAAATGCCTAACAGCTACTCTCTCATTGGTTCTCCTTTTTCCCTTTCATCCTCTGCCAAATTGGCAACCTGTGCGAACCAGGAGGTTAAAGGGGCTGTCTCTTCAAGTTGGGAGACTGATAATAAAGCAGTTGGAAATTCAAACCGGTGCACCAGGAGAGGGTCTATTCTTTGAGTTATAGAAACCCTTTGTATTCACAGTGTGTCCGTTCTCTAGGTTTCCCGTACATGTTATAGCTGTAGTAATAGTTCCTTCAACCTGGAGAGTTGGGTCCCATGGAATGGGTGCCACATATTATTGTTTTAAAGTGTCTGCATTTGCTCACCCAATCTCACCAATCCTCTCAGTCCCAAGTGTCCAGCCTTATGTCACATCCAGCTGTCGTTGTTGAAAGGGTCATTCCAGGTTTCATCAGAGACCCTGAAGGAATTGTAAAGAATTTCCCAGTTTTTTTGATTTGTTTTTTGAAATTCCTATTTATAGTGGGTTTGAGCTGATTCTCGCTTCCAGGTTTATGCAGTCTAGACACACTTGATTCACTTACGGAGACATATCAATACATAGGTTTTAAGATTCTTACTAGTCAGATATATTCCTCTGCAGGAAATATGGGGTTTTGAGTCCCTTTCACTGAGGATGGTGTAGGTCTTGTCTATTCCATAGTTGGTTTTTGGAACGGTACCTCTGCTTATATCAAACTCTGGTTTTATGCATCACCCCACCTCTCCTTCCCCCTTAAGCAGGCATAAGAGTGTTTTCTAAATGTGAGACACTGTTCTCTTTCCTAACTCAGTTCAAGTGTAGCCATGTTTACAGGATCTTCATAAGTGATATCTTATGATAAGTTTCTTTTCTCTGTGACTTATTTCACTTAGAATCATCGTACCTGAATCCACCCATTTTGCTGCTACTGGTCTTATGACATTGATTTCATGGCTGAGGGATATTCCATCGTATGTAAGTACCACAATTTTTTGAACCATTTTTATATTTCCTGGGATATTTAAGGTGTACCCAAGTTGAGGTCCTTGTAAGCAGTGCTGCCCTAAATTTTGGGGTGGGCTCTGCCTCATTGATTCTCAGTTTTCCCAAGGTATATTCCCTAAACTGGAAGTGCCCTTGGTTCTGTAGCTCTGTTCTTTACTTGTTTTAGGGAACACAATGCAATCCTCCAGAGAGGCAGTTGGCATTTTACATCCCGCCCATCAGCATAACAAGGCTCCCTGTTCTCCAGGGTCTGTATTGCCTTTCTGGTTTTTACACATTTTGTGGATGTCCCTTTTGACCGGTGGGAAGTGATACTTCTTTGTAGTGCAGATTTGCATGCCCGCTTGCTTGCTTGCCAAAAAGGGCGTATGCGTTTTCTCCTGAATATATTCAGGAGAAAACGCATACGCCCTTTTTGGCCAAGTGCATCATTGTCGAAGTTGTGCCCTCTTTCCTGTGCTTTAAATGCGATTCCAACGTACCTCTTGAAATCTGTTTCCTGCGATTCTGCCTCGCTTTCAAGTCCGCCTCGCTGCCTTCCCTCAACAGATTTTTGGACGATAGTTGTCCTTTATTACTCGGCCAGTTTGTGAATTGCTGTGCACTGACCTCCATTTTTCAACTCGTTTTTGGTGAGCGGACCGCAAGTCCAAAATTTGGGTCAGGACCTATACTGGTTCCAGTGGGTGGTTGAGACTTTGGTTAATTCTTCTCCTGCCGGGAAGTTAGAATGATATGTGCCCATCCAAATGCCTAACAGCTACTCTCTCATTGGTTCTCCCTCTTCCCTTTCATCCTCTGCCAAATTGGCAACCTGTGCGAACCAGGAGGTTAAAGGGGCTGTCTCTCCAAGTTGGGAGATTGATAGTAAAGCAGATGGAAAGTCAAATCAGAGCACCAGGAGAGGGACTATTCGTTGAGTTTTAGAAACCTTTTGTATTCACAGTGTGTCTGTTCTCTAGGTTTCCCGTACATGTTAAAATTGTAGTAATATTCCCTTCTCCCTTCAACCTGGAGAGTTGAAACCCATGAAATGGGTGCCTTGCATTATTGCTTTAAAGGGTCTGCATTTGCTCACCCAATCTCATCAATCCTGTCAGTCCCAAGTGTACCACCTTATGCCACATCCAGCTGTCATTGTAGATAGGGTCATTCCAGGTTTCATCAGAGACCCTGAAGGAATTGTAAAGAATTTCCCAGTTTTTTTGTTTTGTTTTTGAAATTCCTTTTTATAGTG